>NW_022908361.1:0-249 GCF_012274545.1 Fukomys damarensis | reverse complement strand
AGAGAAATAACCTTCTTTGAGATAGAAGTTAACTTTTTTCCTACTTGAATTTATGAATGGTTTAGAACCCTTAC
The DNA here is from genome assembly GCF_012274545.1 of Fukomys damarensis. Classification (NCBI taxonomy): domain Eukaryota; kingdom Metazoa; phylum Chordata; class Mammalia; order Rodentia; family Bathyergidae; genus Fukomys; species Fukomys damarensis. The sequence goes on along the minus strand of NW_022908361.1, from coordinate 175 downwards.
ACTCCACAAAATAACAGATCTTTCATATTTGTTTATTGTTAGTTATTCCAGTGTTGAATGTGAGCTATGATAAAATTGAGTAGGGAAGCTTTTAGAATAACTTTTGTAATAGCTTTTGCTAGATTTAAAACTTAATTTAAAAATGTAGCACTGGTGTTTTAAAATAACTATTTCT
>NW_022908360.1:0-209 GCF_012274545.1 Fukomys damarensis | reverse complement strand
CTACAAACAGAAAGGAATACAGTTGTACTCCACATAAGAGATGGACTTCACTGGTAAACTCACTAAGTTGCAGCACCTTTCTCTGTGGAGTACTTCACTTTCATGAAGCTGACTGCGTTCGCTTTAAACGGCTAAGCAGCGAGAGGAGCTGTTTCCCAGGGAAAACTGAACTTTATACCGCAGAAGACCTCTGCAAAGTGCGTTTGTGT
>NW_022908359.1:0-282 GCF_012274545.1 Fukomys damarensis | reverse complement strand
ATCCACCTCCATGTGAACTACATATGCTATCTGTGAATCACTTTCATCTCCAAATTAGTAGGACCCAAATTAGTAGGGCTTTCCTACAGTGAAATCTGTTTAAGCAAACATCTGCTGGTTCCCAGAAAAGTGATTTCCCCCCCCACAGGTGGCCTTTGAATTTCTGGCCCAAAATCCATACAAAGAAAATGCAGCCTTTGAAATTAAGATACCTAGTGTCTTGAGAGCTTGGGCCCCTTCTCAGCTGGAAGAAAGCATGTGAAAAGGAAGTGCCTGGATTTA
>NW_022908358.1:0-203 GCF_012274545.1 Fukomys damarensis | reverse complement strand
TCTCTCCCTACTAGCCTATTTTTTCAGGACTCAGAAAAGATGGCAAGAATTGATATTTGTGTATCATTTAACACATTGCCCCAATCTAGCCTTAATTGTTCTATTCTGCGCCCATTTAAAGGCTCAGAAAGGTTAAGTAGCTCTCCTAAGATGTCAGAATAAGTGACAGATCATAAATTTAAACCCAGGCATATGAATTCAAA
>NW_022908357.1:0-1089 GCF_012274545.1 Fukomys damarensis | reverse complement strand
ATTTCTGATTTATGCTAATGTCTAGGCATTTTGAAAATTTTCACAAAAATTTAATTTGATCAGAAATTTAAAACAAGCCTCTTATTCCTGTATTTCAGATGTGGTATTTCCCTTTCGTTAGAAGGGTTGGTGGTGGGGTTTATGGACCGATGAGGTAAACTGAGATGTCTACCTATCCTGGTAAGGTAGAAAACGAGTTCTTCCAGATAATAAAGAAAAAGAAATTCTGATCAGCACTTTTCAAAGAATGTATTTTGTTCTTATTCATTCTGAAATTTTAATAAAACGTTGTAGTATTAAAATGCAGGTCAAACAAGGAACAAATAAAGTGCCTTAAGTATCGCTTTTATAAATATAAGAAGTCTACACATATGTGCTGGAACTTCTTCATGTTTTCTTTTCAGGTGTGAACATGTTTCTGTTACTTTTAGTTCCCTTATTGGTTCTTAAACTTTCAGTTTACAGGCAGCACTGAGGGCAGACCCAAAGGATTTCAATTGCTGGGAGTCATTAGGAGAGGCGTACTTAAGCAGAGGTGGCTACACAACAGCCTTGAAGTCCTTCACAAAAGCCAGTGAGCTGAACCCAGAGTCCATATACAGTGTGTTTAAGGTTGCAGGAATACAGCAAATCCTAGGCAAGTACAAGGAGGCCATAGCTCAGTTCCAGCTGATCATTAAAAAGAAGGAAGATTATGTGCCTGCTTTGAAAGGTAATTTTTTAATAGCTTCAATGACTTTATGCTACTGAGATACAAAGTCTTGAATAAAACTCATCTATAAATTTATTAACTTGAAAATGACTTCTGTAGTCAACAGCAAACATCTGATGACATCTGCCTTGTCATATAACTAATACAAAATCTGGATCTAGAAAGATCAACTGTTATTTCCCAACAGTTTATAAACAGTAACATGACAGAAATTCACTTTTATAGGCAAGTGTCACAGTGACTATTTGGACTTAAAAAAGGATCTCTAAAACAAGTTTTTCTGTTCTTATATTTTGATAATTTATTACCTCCCCAGAATATCTTACTTAATACCTTTTAATTATTTTGTAAGTTATAAAAACATTTAAAAATTTTTT
>NW_022908356.1:0-219 GCF_012274545.1 Fukomys damarensis | reverse complement strand
CTAGTGAATTCAAGAACCAGAGAGAAAATGAACTTAATAGATGTTCATACAGTGTTCCACACCACAAAATCAGAATACACATTCTTTTCAGCTGCACATGGATGATTCTCCAAAAGAGACCACATACTCACTTATAGAACATGTTTAAGTAAATGTAAAGGAATTGAAGTTATCTCCTGTATATTATCAGACCATAGTGTGATGAAACTGAAGATCAAG
>NW_022908355.1:0-796 GCF_012274545.1 Fukomys damarensis | reverse complement strand
GCCACTTAGCCCTTTGAAACCAATGCGGTTAGTTTCCTGAATGTGAAGTACTCCACATAGAAATGTGCTGCAACTCTGTTAGTTTACCAGTGAAGTCCAGATCTTATGTGCAGTACAACTGTGTTTCTTTTTTTTTTGATAGGTCTCTGCCTGGCAGAGATGGAAGCACTGTTGTGAGGCACTTGTACCAGAAAAGCTCTTAAGGCCTAAGAGATTGCCTAGCTGGTCTGAGTGCACACAAGGCATCAGAAATCTGTATATGGGAGATAGTTTCAAGTAGAGGTAGGAACACAAATGCACTCTACAGTGTGCTTCTGTGGTATAAACTTCAGTTTTTCCCAGGAAACAGCTTCTTTCCCAGCTTAGCCCTTTGAAACCAAAGAAGTGTGTTTCCTGAATATGAAGTATTCCACAGAGAATGGTGCTGAAATTCTTTGAAGTTACGAGTTAAGTCCACATCTTAAATGGTGTACAACTTCCTTCCCTTTTGTGTGTACGTCTCTGCCTGGCAGAGACTGAAACAGTGTTGTGATGCAATTGTACCAGAAAAGCCCTTAAGGCCTAAGATAGTCCCTAAATGCTCTGACTGCACAGAAACCGTCAGAAATCGGTATCCTTGCAGAAAGGTTCAGTTTGAGGTTTGAGCACAAATGCACTCGGCAGAGTGCTTCTGTGGTTTAAACTGCATTTTTAAGTGGGAAACAGCTTCTCTTGCCAATTAGCCCTTTTAAAGCAAAGCGGTTAGTTTCCTGAATTTGAAGTACTCCACAGAGAAAGGTGCTGCAACTATGTGACT
>NW_022908354.1:0-4829 GCF_012274545.1 Fukomys damarensis | reverse complement strand
GGAAAGAACTTGACATAGATAAGTGAGGTATATAGGACTCTACCTACCCAGGATAAAAAAAAAAATCTACACCTAAGCATATAATAATTAAGATTCCAGAAACCCCACAGCAGAACAAAATTCTACATGCACTTAGAGAAAAGAAACAAATCACATACAAAGGAAAGCCCATCTGAATCACAGCAGACTTCTCAACACAAAACCTCATGGCAAGAAGAACTTGGAGTGAAGTATTTCAATCTCTAAAGGAAAGCAACCTCCAACTCAGGTTGGTGTATCCTGCAAAACTATCTTTCAAAATTGATGGAGAAATAAGATACTTTCATTACAAAGAGCACTTGAGGAACTTTATGAATACCAAAGCAACACACTAACAATATCCTAGGAAAAGTCAATGAGGATCACAACTCCAGGAAGCCCAGCAGAATGAATCCATCAGGCATGAAAAGAAATTAAATTCAAAGAGGGGTAAGTCAACCAAAAGGAAAAATCATGATAAGGATAAGTCTATAGATATCAGTTATAACCATCAATATTAATGGTTGCAATTCACCAATTAAAAGAAATAGACTGGAAGAATGGGTAAAGAAGCAGGATCCAAGTACACCCTGCATACAAGAAACACAATTCAAAAAGAACCTCATAGTCTGAAAGTTAAAGGTTGGAAAACAATATTCCACATTTTAGGAACCCAACAAAAAGCAGGAATGGCTATTCTATTTGCACATCAAATGGATTTAAAACCAACACTGATTAAGAGGACCCCAAAGGACCCTACATCCTTCTAAAGGGAAAAATCCAAGAGGAAGAGACAACAACAATAAATATATATGCACCAAATACTAATGTTCCCAACTATATAAAACAAATACTAATGGACATGAAAAATAAAGCAGTAATACAATAGTAGTGGGCGATGTCAATACCCAGTGTCACAAATAGATAGATCAACTAGATAGAAAATAAACAACAAAATATTAGGACTCAATCAAACTCTTGAACAAATGAAATTAACAGATGTTTACAGAGTGTTCTACCCCACAAATCACAATACATTCTTTTCTGCTGCACATGGGTTGGTTTCAAAATAGATAACATAATAGCTCATAGAACATGTTTTAAAAAGTGTAAAGGAATTTAAGTTAGCCTCTGTATATTATCAGACCATACTGTGATGAAATTGGAGGTCAATAGCAAAAGAAACCACAAGAATTTTATAAACACATGGAAATTTAACAACACACTTCTGAATAACCAATGGATAACAGAGGAAATTAAAGAAGAAATCAGTCAGTTCCTACAATTAAATGACAATGTCAATACAGCATATGGAATCTATGGGACACAACAAAAGCAGTAGTATGAGGGAAATTCATAGTAGTGAATACTCATATTAAGAAAATGGACCAAACTCAATTAAACAACCTGATGCGGAACCTCCAGCTTCTAGAAAAAGAAAAGTAGGACAAGCACAGAGCTCATGCAAGGAAGGAAATTATAAAAATCAGAGCAGGAATCAATGCAATGGAGACCAAGAGAACAATACAAAAGATCCATGAAGCCTAAAGTTGCTTATTTGAAAGAATAAAACAGATAAACTTTTAGCCAACCTTATAAAAAAAATAGGCTTAAATCCATGCAATTAGGAGTGAAAAGGGAGAAATTACAATAGTTGCTTCTTTGAAAGAATAAAACAGATAAACTTTTAGCCAACCTTAACAAAAAAAATAGGCTTAAATCCATGCAATTAGGAGTGAAAAGGGAGAAATTACAATGGACCCAGCAGAAATCCAGAGGATCATCAATGCCTACTTCAAGAACTTATATGTAGCCGGGGATTTAGCTCAGTGGTTCGGTGGCCTGCCTTGCAAGCACAAGGACCCAAGTTCAATTCCCCAGTACCAAAAAAAGAAAAAGAACCTATATGCCAATAAGATGGAAAACACAGAAGAAATGGACAGATAATTAATTATGTATTAATTACCAAAATTGAATGAAGAAGACCTAAAAATTCTAAACAATCCAATATCAATCAACAAATTGATAATGTAATTGAGATCTTACCTACCAAGAAAAGCCCAGGCCCTGATGGCTCCATTGCTGAATTCTACAAGACATTTAGAGAAGAACTATTGCCACTACTATTTTAACTCTTTAGTGAAATTTAAAGGGAAGCAGTACTTCCAAATTCATTCCTGGAAGCAAGCATCACCTTGATCTCAAAGCAGAGAAAGACCCATCCAAAAAAGAGAACTAGAGGCCAATATTACTAATGAACATAAATGCAAAACTTCTTCATAAGACACTGGCAAATAAACAGGGAAAACTAAGAACCAAGATACATCATGTAAAGGTACAAGAACTTAATGATGAATGGAACTGTATTGTATACCTAAAATGTACCAATAAATATAATGAGAAAAAGAAAGATACTGGCAAATATAATGCAAAAGATCATCCAGAAGATCTCACACCCTGACCAAGTGGGATTCATCCCACAGATGCAGGGATGGTTCAACATATGCAAATCAATAAATGGAATACACTCTATTTAATAGCGCCAAAAGCAAAAACCATATGATCATCTCAGTAGACGTGGAGAAAGCATTTGATAAAACCCAATACACATTCATGATAAAAATCCCTACAAAAATTGGAATAGACAGTCTCTAACTCAACATGCTAAAATCCATCTGTAAAAATCCACAGGCAATGTCATACTAAATGGTCAAAACTAAAATATTTCACACTAAAATCAGGAATGAGGCAAGGATGTTCACTACCACCACTCCTGTTCAATATAGTTTTGTTGTTGTTGTTGTTTTTGTTTTGTTTTGTTTTTTCCGTACCAGGGATCAAACTCTGGCCTTTGTGCTTGCAAGGCAGGTGGCGGCACCACTGAGCTAAATCCTGGCTCCTGTTCAATATAGTTTTGAAAACATCAGCCACAGGAATTAGATAAGAGAAAAAAATAAAAGGAATAAAGTTGCAAAGGAAGAAGTCAGTTTTTCATTATTTGTGGATGACATGATACTTCATATAGAATACCCCAAGAACTCCACCAATAGTCTTCTAGACTTAATAGAAAATTCAGTAGAGTAGCTGGATATAAGATCAACACAAAAAAATCAATAGCTTTCCTGTACACAAACAGACTCACTGAGAGAGAACTGGAGAAACAACTCCCTTTGCAATAGCACCCCAAAAAATGAAATAGCTAGGAATAAGCCTTACAAAAGAAATCAAAGACCTCTACTCTGAAAACAAAAGAGATTGAAAAGGATATCAGAAAATGGAAAGACATCCTTTGCTTCTGGGAAGGAAGAACCAATATAGTGAAAATGGCCATACTTTCTGCTAGATCCAATGACATCCCAATTGAAATTCCAACAGCATACTTCACAGACCTTGAGAAAACAATCCAAAGATTGTTGGAACCAGAAGAGACCTACAATAGCAAAAGCAATTCTTGGCAACAAACACAAGGTATCACGGTCTGCAATCTGAAGCTATACTACCAAATTACTATTATAAAAAGAGCATGGCACTGGCAAAGATACAGACCTGAGGGCCAGTAGAACAGATTAGAAGATGCAGAGACAACTGCAGACACATTCAGCCACCTCATCTTTGAAAAGGAGCCATACAACCGCATTGGAGGAAAGATAGCCTCTTTAATAAATGGTGCTGGAAAAATCGTATTTCTATTTGCCAGAGATTAAAACTAGACCAATGCCTCTCACCTTTAAAAACCCCAGTCCAAAAATGGGCATCTGAAATGAATGGACATTTCTCAAAGAAGTAAAAGCAGCAAGTAAACATACAAAAAAATGTTCAAAAAATGGTCATTTGAGAGATGCAAATGAAAGCAATGCTGAGATTCCAGCTCACTGCAGAAAGAATGGCTGCTATCATGAAATCAAGCAATAACAAATGCTGGTGGGGCTGTTGGAAAAAAATGGAACCCTTCTCCACTGTTGGTGGGAGTGCAGACTCACACAGCTACTATGGAAATCAGTATGGGATGCCTCACAAAACTAGGATTAAAGGTTCCATTCGACCCAGGTATTCCTCTGCTGGGTATCTTCCCAAAAGAATTAAAAGAATCATACCACAGCGATATATGTGCACCCATGTTCATAGCGGCACAGTTTGTAATACCTAAAACTTGGAAACAGCCCAGTTGACCATCAGCTGTGACTGAATAAAGAAAATGTGGGGGGGGTATAAAATAGAATATACTCAGTCATAAAGAAAGAGAAATTAGAGACTTTTATACCTAAATGGATGTACATTGAGGCAATATTCTTAAGTGAAAAAAAACAGAATACACATGTGTAAATACCAAAGAGTTTCCCTGGTGTGAGAAACTGAAAGTGTAAATAAGGATGAAAATATGTAATAGATAATTTGAAATAGGAAGAAAATGTGAAAGGGGAAATTGGAAGGAGTAGTGAACAGGAAAGAAGGTAATGGAATTAACATGATAAAATTAAAAAATGAAAACAAAACCTTAGTAAATAGAGAGAGGTTGAGGGGTTGAGGGTTTGAAGGGAGGGCAGGGGAATGGGGAAAAAATAAAGCTCAAGACATATTCTGTAAAGGTACAGAATTCTCCAGTGATGAATGTCATTATATTGTATACCTAAAATGTACCAATAAAATAAATTTTTAAAAAAGAAAAAAAAAACTGTGATCAGTCTTGTTCACTAGTTCGTAGCAGAGAGCTTCATACCTCAGAGGAAAAAGTAGGCATCTGTGTAGAAACAGTGAATGACTTGGGGAATCCTAATATTAGCAGGACAGACAAAGAGAGAAACAGGCAAAGT
>NW_022908353.1:0-207 GCF_012274545.1 Fukomys damarensis | reverse complement strand
TCCCCCTTCACTGGTGGGTTTTCTTTTTTAATTTTTTAAACTTAAACAATTTTCCAACTTTTACTAGTGTGTGTTTGCAGTACACAATGACTGCATTCATTGTAGGGAACTGGTACATGTGAATACCACATTTCAATTCTTTGCCACCCTTGTGTACAAGCTTTCTAAAATGCAAAGCTTAGGAGGACACCTTTCCTTTTGGTGTCC
>NW_022908352.1:0-242 GCF_012274545.1 Fukomys damarensis | reverse complement strand
ACTCCTTGTGTATCAAGTGTGTGCCTCTTTGCTTGCGCGTCGCCAGTTCAGGCCCCTGTAGTCGCAGACCGAGTTGCCCAAGGCAATCCGGATCACGACAAGAGCTTTCCCTGTCCTCTAGACATGTTCATCAGTGACATCATCAACTGATGATGATGTGCTGGGTCCTTCATGGGTCGCCAGGGGCTCTGCTCCATGTTGTCATCATCCCTGTATCCTGGCCCAGGCTGTAACAGAGGGGC
>NW_022908351.1:0-204 GCF_012274545.1 Fukomys damarensis | reverse complement strand
TCCAGATATTAGCAGAAGGGTCAGGAATGTACACACAATATTCAGCTTTTACAATTGCAAAAGTACCCCCTTGAGCTGCTGTTAGAATGCCTAATGCCATCCAGTTTTTCAAGACGTGCCTCATTAAATTAATCTTAATTTTTTATTCAGGAGAGAGAGACCAGTCTCACTGTCATTTAAGACCCATTGAGTATAGTTAGTGAA
>NW_022908350.1:0-206 GCF_012274545.1 Fukomys damarensis | reverse complement strand
TGTGTGTGTGTGTGTGTGTGTGTGTGTGTGTGTGTGTGTGTGTTGTCCGACAAGAAACAAATGGGAATATGAAAATTTTTGGCCAACTTCTCTCACCTGGTACCTCAGAATTTCCAACTGATTGCAATTTAAAAAAATCAAACTATAGTGTAGTCCAGAAATGAAAGGCACCTCCAAATTTGGGGGATACTGACCCTACCTGTACT
>NW_022908349.1:0-212 GCF_012274545.1 Fukomys damarensis | reverse complement strand
AACCCTCACACATAGACCCTTGTGTATCCTTTAACCTAGTAAAATTGGTACCCAATACTAACCGATTCAGTGCCTGATCAATATGGAGGAAACAGTCTCTCAGGGAATTTATTTGTGTATATCTGTGTGTGTGTGTGTGTGTGTGTGTGTGTACCACATGTATATGAATATATTACACCTGTATTTGCCTACTCTAGGCTCTGTTGTGGTAG
>NW_022908348.1:0-223 GCF_012274545.1 Fukomys damarensis | reverse complement strand
TGAGCCATCTCAAGTGATTATGAGCAAAACACAAAAACACCAAGCGACAGGAAGCTGAATCGCGAACCCCAAAGCCACTGCTTATCGGCTACATCGAGTTCCATTAACGTCACCTGACGCTTAAAATACCTGTTCTCCTGGAGAGGAAAACGTCAAGGTGGCAGACAGCACACTAGGCACCTTGCCCTTAAGTAGGTACACAATTAATATCTCTAACAGGGTT
>NW_022908347.1:0-259 GCF_012274545.1 Fukomys damarensis | reverse complement strand
CCAATTTGTCTCAATCTAAATTTCATTTCAACAGTTTTATGTCACAGTGGTCACCCCCGATCTCATGAAAAGGCAGGAAATGAGAGACATGGGATATGTGGTACAGCCTTGCGGAAAATGATGTAAGGAAGACGCAGAAAAACGAGGAGCATGGATGGGAATAAGATGAAGCCAGGGCATTATGGACTTTTGGCTCTGAGGAAAGATGAGAGTTCACTGAGCACCTGTTCTTGCAGGGGCTCAAGGGGCACAGAAGAGT
>NW_022908346.1:0-303 GCF_012274545.1 Fukomys damarensis | reverse complement strand
GAAAGAAAGAAAGAAAGAAAGAAAGAAAGAAAGAAAGAAAGAAAGAATAAATTAAAATATATGCAAGTGGCATCCAGATCACCCACGTGGCCCCATGGCACTGATATAAAATATGTTAAATGACTTCTCAACCAGACATTAGGACAAAAATTAGAATTTCCACCAAGGGTAAATAGTGGCTGAGTTGTGAGGGCAAATGGCTAGCTGGCTCTCCACGCCACCTGCACATGACTGACAGCAAGTCACCAAGCAGAGCAAACAGCTGCTAAGGGGAGAAAGAAGTATGTGTATGGGAGTCTGGAT
>NW_022908345.1:0-348 GCF_012274545.1 Fukomys damarensis | reverse complement strand
ATGGCCTCAATTCACCAATCAAGAGAAATAGATTTGCAGAATGGATTAAGAAGCAAAATCCAACAATATGTTGTATCCAAGAAACAGACCTAGTGCAAAAAGAAGCCCATGGACCGAAAGTGAAAGGATGGAAGGCAATTCTCCATGTGACAGGAGCCCAGAAAAAAGCAGGGGTAGCAATCTTATTTACAGATAAAGCAAACTTCAAATCAAAACTGATTAAGAGAGACAAAGAAGGCCACTGCATTCTTATAAAGGGAACAATCCAAGAGGAAGAAAACGCAGTCATAAACACATATGCACCAAATATAAATGCCCCCAACTATATAAAACAAATATTAAGTAACA
>NW_022908344.1:0-221 GCF_012274545.1 Fukomys damarensis | reverse complement strand
CTCTAGGCCAGGCCTCCACATTCCTCTCCTGGACTATAACTAACAGTCGTACAGAGCAATGCTGTCTAAATTCTCTTTTATAGAAAGATACCCAACTAATTAATGCCTTTCCTGTTTTATAATTTTTACTGGCTCTTTACAATGCACTGAAAGAAGTCCAAATTCCCTGGTCAACTCCCTTGCCACCTCTCATGGTTATCACCACAAAAACCCTGAAGTGG
>NW_022908343.1:0-605 GCF_012274545.1 Fukomys damarensis | reverse complement strand
GGGGTTTTTTTTCGTGGTTCCTAGATTGTAAAGTTACTTTGTTTTTTTGAGCACCTTTTCTATTTTTGCTGTGTTGTGTGTAGGGTTACTTTGGACTGAACCCAAGGTCTTGACACTGAGCTTGCTCCCCAGCCCTTTTCTATTTTAATTTTAAATGTTGAGACAGGTCTCAATAGATTGCTAAGTTGAGAAGGCTGTGCTTGACCTTGCAAACCTCCTTAGTCAGACTTCCAGAGTGCAGTAATTAGAGGTGTGTGCCACCACATTTGGCACCTACTTCTCTTCTGGTATAGATGTTTGCAGCTCCCAGTATTCCTGTAATTTTTCTCCATAGTATTATATTGTTGTGGTGTGATTTGATTTACATTTATCTGAGTATTGTCTAGTTTTCTTAGTGATTTCTTCATCAACTCATCACTTGTTCAAAACTACATTATTTAATGTCCAATTTTCCTTCTCTTATCAATTGCTCACTTCATTCCTCGGTGACCAGTGATACTTTGCATAGTTTTGGTATGTGAAAACTTACTCAGAATTGTGCATGAAGTAACAAGTGGGCTACCTTGGGAAACTATTCTTTTGCCTTTAGAAAAAAGTGTATTTTG
>NW_022908342.1:0-950 GCF_012274545.1 Fukomys damarensis | reverse complement strand
AGGTCATTTGTGTTTTCTCCTGTTTTTTCATGAATTCCTATGAGTCTTATGTTATTTTTCTTTCTATCGTCTAGAAGTTGTTGGATTGATTTCTCATGATCTCTTACTGTTTTTAAGAGACCCCTTTTTTCATGGTCACTGACTGTGATCCTATCTTCTATATATGAAATTCTATCTTCACAATCTTTTATTCTGTTGTGTACACTTTCAATAGAGTTTTTAATGTCCTGGATATCTGTTTGAATCTGTTTTATGGATTCCATTTCTTTCCTCTGTTGGGCATTCATTGTTTCCATTTCTTTCTTATGCTGAGTCTTCATGGCTTCTATCATGGTCTTGAGGTCATCTATTTTTTTGTCAGTTTCTGCTTCAGAGTCTCGAATCATGACTTCCATTTTGCTCATCATCTCTCTGGTTAACTGGGAAATTATTTCTGATTTGAATTTTTCTAGAGCCAGATCTGTTTTGTTACCTCCTCTGCTATGAGTCCAGGGTGTCCTGTTGGTTCACTATCAGACTTTTCATACTCATTTGTCCTACTGTTTGCCATTGGTGTACTGGAAATCTGTTTTTGTGTCTTGCTTAAGTGTTTTCTCATTTTTATTTTTATTGTTGGGTTGTCCTTCTTTAATTTCTGGGTATTACTTAAATCTTCCTAATATAGTTGCGTTTTAGCTTTTGAGTTTCTAATGACTCATAGACATCCTCATTTTCATAATATCAGAGAAAACAACTCTTTAAATCATTCACAACCCTTTACCCCAATTGATACATTCAGCAGCCCAATAGGATCAGGCGCAGCTTGCAAACTGACCACTTGTGGTAGTCATTAATGTATCACCTTTAACCCATGTGAATTAAATTAATTTCAAGAAGCAGCCAATAAGATGTTTGCAGTGAATATGCTTTTCAATATAGCATCTTTACCATTTAAAATGGGGGGTTAGACT
>NW_022908341.1:0-2641 GCF_012274545.1 Fukomys damarensis | reverse complement strand
ACCAGGGGTCTAACTTATTTTTTCCCTCTTGCTTTTACAACAAGTTTCTAAAGCTTCCAATCCACACCCTGCCCATTTCTTTTCAAGACGTATCTTCATTGTTCCTTGGGTGAATGTTTCTTTTTCTTTGTTTTTTCCCCTTCAGTTTGAACCTAAGGCCTTTGTATGTGCTAGGCAGGTACTCTACCACTGAGCTACATTCCCACCTACTCACTTTAAAAAAACTTAAAATTTTAATGTTTACTTTTATTAATATGGATTTTTTTAGTACCTAATGTTTACATTCATCTTAGGGAGTAGGTGCATGCACTTAATTCTTTTTTTTTTTTTTTCATATATGTGCTGCTTAAGCAAGCATTTTCATTCTTAATTCTTTTTTTCCCCTATCCTTTACCTTCCATCTCTGGATCCCTTTTCTCTTTGCCAAAGATCTATCTTCCTGTTTCTAGTTGTCTCTCTCTTATTTTTAAAATTATTTATACTTTGCGTTTCTCACGTAAGGGAAGTTATGTGATACTTAAGCTTGTGCATCCGATTTCTTTCACTTAACATTATGGTCTCCAGGTGCTTCTATTTCCCTACCAATAATCCAGGTTTATCCTTCTTCACCTCAGCCCCCTTTTAACTTTTGTTGTTGTTATTTTGAGACAGGCCCTTGCTGAGTTGCCTAGATTGGCCTCAAACTTGTGATCTTCCTGCCTAAGCCTCCTGAGTGGCTGAAATTAGAGGCATGTACTACCATGCCTGGCTGTGTAGACATTTCTAAGAGGGCGAAAGGACAAAGGCTTCTACTGTCTCATCTCTTCCCGTGTTTGGTGACCTCGCATTTGAATCTCAAGATTACTCTTACTGTGGCCTTGGTTTCTGTGAGGTGTCTCATTGATCATAACTACCCAAGTGTGTATTCTAATGTCCACCTGATACTCGACTCGGAGGGTGGTTGGCTAAGTATAGGAACACCCCTAGTGATTTAATAGACAGCCACTAGATGGCAGCATTTGCTAAGCTGCGGGGCGTCCTCTTCCTCTGATGAGATGTTGAACTTGCTTTTTGAGCTATAAGATTGAATAGCTCAGAAAATGGTTTAGCAGCCATTGCTTCAGCTCCCTTGCGAGTGAGGCTATAGATAAATACACCACAGTACATTGATGTTTGTTCATCACCTGCGTTTAGATTCTGCGAGTGTGAAATTGCTCTGTATGTCTGTGGGTGAGTTGCTGTGGGCCCAGTTACACGTCTGTGAGAGGAGACACCTCTGATTGGACTGTCTGGTTTCTTGTGTGTGTTTTTTTTTTGTTTGTTTGTTTTTTGTTTTTTGTTTCTCTTGACTTATGATTTAGGTTACAACTTCTTCCCCTATATTACAAAGAATAACCTAGTAAAATCAGTCTTTAAGTTAAAAAAAGAAAGAAAACCACAAAACACGAGCTTTATGTCAAAGGACAATCATGATTAAAAAAAAAAAATCAAAGAAAATCTCAAAGGAGTTTGTGTCCCTGAAGCTGGTCATCTCCCCGGGTTAACTCAAGAGGCTCACTCTCTTAAATGAGGATGCTTATTTACCAGGTTTCCTAAATTAGCAGCTTTGGGGATATTAAGATTTATAAGGAACTGTCCAAGGGAGGTATTGTGTATGCTCTGCAGTGATTAAGCCATTAAGCTCTAATTGGTATTTTCCCACTCATGGTTTTGTGGGGAAGCTTTAAAATTATTTAGGAATTTGGTGCTCATCAGCCATCTTAGCATCGTCAGAGAGTGAGGAGAACAGTTTTGCAGGTGAGCAGATGATGGCTTTTGCTCATAATGTCCCTCCCTGTTGGTTCTTAGATTGCAGATGAAGTGGAAAGGGAAGGACCTGTTTGACTTGGTGTGTCGGACGCCCTGGGACTGCGAGAAACCTGGTTCTTCGGACTGCAGTACACAACCAAGGACACCGTGGCCTGGCTCAACATGGATAAGAAGGTTGGCCTGGAGCTTTGTGAAAGCTGGGGGGTAGGCGTGTGCTCTCCATTCTCTTCTTCCTCCCAAGCTCACACCCAGCTGGTGTGCTCGTCTCAGAGTGTCGCAGTGACGTGCTAGTGAAAGTGGCATGCTCCTCTGTTAAATCACGCAGAAAGCAGCCTGGAGGTGTCCTGGAGGTGCTGCAGATTTTTCAGTCCTCACAGGTTCTCCTAGACAAGCGCAACTCACCAGTGTTAAAACCATGCCAGCCCTGGCTCCTGCGCCCATTTTGCTTCTGGTTTTATGCCCTTCAGTTTATTAAATCACCAGTGGGGCTTTATGGATAAAAATGACTTTCTTCTTACATTTTTAAAAATAATTTGTATCTTTAAAAGAGGTTCTTAGGGCTTATGTTCTTTAGGGAATTTTTCAAAAGTGTCTTGAGAGCACCGTGGCCCAACTGGAATTGATCGTTAATATGTTTTATGTTTTGTTTTATTTTTTGAGATAGGGTCTCACTATATGGTTGAGACCGACCTGGAACTCACTATGTACCCCAGGCTGGTCTCAAACTTGCAGCAATCATCCTGCCTCAGCCTCCTGAGTGCTGGAATTACAGGCGTGCACCACCACACCTGGCTCTACAGAAAATTCTCTTGAAAGGGGCGTTATGGGGTCATATAAAGCCCACATTTATTTT
>NW_022908340.1:0-208 GCF_012274545.1 Fukomys damarensis | reverse complement strand
AAACCCACGTAGATATGACCTTACATATTTAGTACGATGTGTTACCCCTGTACACATGGAAAACAAAAAAATAAAAATAAAAAATTTAACATTTCTAGACCAATATGGCTGTTCATTTCTGTACAGTGCCAATTCAACACAGTAAATTGGAGTGACTTTTTCCAAAGTTGGCAGCACCGTTAAAGTTTCCCAAAATTCAATTTGTGTG
>NW_022908339.1:0-230 GCF_012274545.1 Fukomys damarensis | reverse complement strand
TCAAGTTAAAGCCCAACCTAGAAACTTAGCAATTTAAGACTTAGGAAGACTGTCACAAAATTTAAAAACTAAAAAGTTTTTTAAAAGGAGCTAAGGATGTAGCTCAGTGTGAATCCCTTGGGTCCAATCCCCAGCACAAAGAAAAACATCAAAGTTAATCTATCAACTGGGTTGAGAATGTAGCTCTGCAGTAAGAAGCTTGTCTAGCATTCACAGGGTCCTCAGTTCCA
>NW_022908338.1:0-384 GCF_012274545.1 Fukomys damarensis | reverse complement strand
GTGCTGTCCCCATACATCCTGTTGATGGAAGTCATTATAGTCATTGCTTGCCTTATTTATTATGTGTGAGTAGGTTCTTTGTGCTTATGAGTAGGGTTTGAAGCTTGGGTGCAAGACCAGGACTAACCCAGATTGGGTGGTCCCACAGGTGGGTGGTCTCTCACTCACCCTCATCTGCATGCAGGATGTTCAAGAGAGCCATCAATGTGTTTAAGAGACTGGAAAACTACAGCCGGTCCCCTTTATTCTCCCACATCCTCACCTCCTTGCAGGGCCTAAGCTCCATCCGTGTCTATGGGAAGACTGAGGACTTCATCAGCCAGTAAGTCCTGCTGCCATCTGAGGACAATGGGATGTGTGCTGGTGGGGAGAAGGAAGGGGATT
>NW_022908337.1:0-246 GCF_012274545.1 Fukomys damarensis | reverse complement strand
GTGATTCTTTTGTTTCTTGTCTTCCTTTAGTCTCCCTGTAGTTACTATGGTTTCTCTGCTCAGAGCTGGGGCCTTGTTTTCCTATGGTTTATGCTCTTAGATGGGCTCCCCTTGCTTGGTAGGTCTGTCTTAGAAGGTAGTTGTGGCCTTTTGAGTCAAGAGCCAAGTGAGGGCCATCACACCTGTACTGCCTTGTCATCATGAATAAAATTGTTTGGCCATTGCTGCTCCATTTCTTGGGTTGGG
>NW_022908336.1:0-200 GCF_012274545.1 Fukomys damarensis | reverse complement strand
TGCCTGGCACTCATTATAATAAATATGTGTTAAATGACTGAATGCATGTTGGATAGACTTAAAGAAACATCTCAAAGCAAAATAAAAAAAAAGAGAATAATCTAAAAATTATTAAGAAGACACCTGAAGGGGCTATGGATGTAGCTCAGCGGTTCGGTGGCCTGCCTTGCAAGTGCAAGGACCCAAGTTCAATCCCCGGT
>NW_022908335.1:0-741 GCF_012274545.1 Fukomys damarensis | reverse complement strand
AAAGTTTCCTTCAGTTTCCTCAACTTTTAAAAAGAAATAAATGGTAAGGATAACAGCGAACATATTATATTAGAAAGCAAGAAAGGAATCTAAGATTGCTGAGTTTTTATAAAAAGGATTCAGGAACTAAGTCAAAAATTTTTCTAACCACCAAGAAGAGAATATGTTGGGCAACAATAAGAATACTGATTGAAACATACATAATACTCAACTCCATGAATTTTCAGTGGTATTTTTTAAAATTACTGATTCCTATTGGAGGATTATAAGCAATAATGTCTTATTTGTAAAACAATAAATGTAAAGAGCCAAGAATTTAGCTTACCACATCTGTATGAATTGTACTGTGATTTGAACAGTAACCAGTTATATGTATTTCTACTAATAAATAATATGGAAAATAGCAGAGTATCAATCATCACTTTGCAAACTCTAATGAATGCCTAGATCTAGATTATAGCCACTGAGGGGTGGTGGGTACATAAAGGTTCATTACATTAATCTCCATACTTTTGCGTGTTTTATTCACAAAACATTTTTAACTGAAAGAAATGGAGAAAGAAGATGAGGGTGGGTAAAGGGAGATTGGATAATGGATATCGAAACACAGTTAAATAAAATGAATAAGTTCTGGTGTTCCACAGCACAATAACAATAGTTCATATATTACATATTAATAACTTTAATAATCTACTATATGTTTATTAAGATCTAGAATAAAAGAGTGCAAAGGCTCCAGAC
>NW_022908334.1:0-2613 GCF_012274545.1 Fukomys damarensis | reverse complement strand
GCCCTCCACGCTGGCCTCAGATGGAGAAAGTGAAGGTCCTCGGGCTGTTTCTGGGGTGAGGGGCTGGGTGCACCCCCATCCTGAGCAGGTGCTGAGACTCAGCAGGGCTCTGGGTGCTGCTGGGGCAGTGCTCAGCTAGGGCAGCACAGGATGGGGCTGCCTGTGCTCCGGCCACAGCTCTTCAGTTCCACTGTTAGGTCCACAGGCTGAGGTCAGCACTGCACACCTGCTCCTTCCCACACGCTGTCTGGGAGGACCAGGTGCCTCAGAGTCCTGCCATTGGGACCACCCAGAGGGCACCATTGAGTTATCCTGGGCTTCACAGGCCCACAGAACTCCCGGACACATGCCTGAATGATGCCAAAAAGGAAAAAGGATTGGCCAAGCTTTTCTGGATGTAAGTGAAAAGCAAACTTTCTAATCTCCTCTATTCATCTAAACAAAGGCAATCCTAGTTTGAAGCCCTATATCTGTAACCTGTGTGACCACGATTAACTTAAGCCAAAGTGAGACAAGTGTCACGACTCTCCGCCTCAGCCAGCCCGGGCTGTGTCAGGGCCCTGGCACTCCCTGAGGTCAGCAGGGGCTCCTGGCTCTCGTGAGCATCGCCCCTCAAGCGCTGAGACTTTGTAGCACTTGAGAATCTTAGACCTGGAAGGGCGCTTTTTCTGCGGGCCGACCCAGGAGACTTTCCACAGAGTTGTCCCTTTGACGTGAAGTCAGTGTCAGGCACAGCCAAAATTTTTTGGGTTACCTCTTTGTAAATCAACAGTCGAGATGGTTGTTGTGTATACGCGGGCGTGGCTGGAATCAAATGCCCTCTGTGACCAACAGTGCTTTCTTTACACTGCACTGCTTTCATGCTGGTTCTCATGAATAAAACATATTCACATGACAGTTTGTACTTTTCCGTCTTTGCTCAGTCTATGCAGATAGCCGCTTCCTTCACACAGAGCGCGGTGCAAGGAGAGTCTGGCCCCTGTGGGGAGCGCTATGAAAAGAGGCTCCCAGAAGCTCAGAGTTGTGGAAGAGCAAGCGGTGGGACCACGCGGGGAAGGGGAGGACAGGGAGGTGTCCTTGACTCTGGGTGCATAAATTAGCCCGCCGGCTGCCCTTAACCAGTGTGTTTGCTTTCCAGGACGAAAGAAACCCCACTAGGTTTCTTTTTCTGGGAACAGATTTCCGTGGACCCTGTGAGGCAGGCAGGAAGGAAGGGAGGAAAGAGGGGAAGGAGGGAAACAAAAGAGAAGCAGGGTGGATTTTCAGAAAAACACGAACTCCGGCCGGTTTGGGAATGCGAGCTCTCAGCACCCTGCACACCACACCTTGGCATCTTGGCCTTGGCAGAGCAAGGGACTCACCTTGGAGGACCAGGTCCAGCAGGAGAGCTGGCCCTCTGCACAGAGCTGAGGCAGCCACATGCCCAGCCTAGAACACGGGGGCCCTGGGGCCACTGTACCCAGGTTTGGGGTCCCGAGCAGCTGACACCTGGATGGAAAGTGACTGCCCAGCACCTGCCCGTGGTTCTCCGAGGTGAATGTTTCCTCTGCCAACTTGGCTTATGACATGTTTACCAGCAATTTAGAGCACTGTGACAACAGGCACAGGCACGCTGCGAGGGCTTATAAAATGCCACTCTCCTAATTTCTGTTTTTAGAATGATGAAGTAGAAACCAACTGACCAAGGGATGTGCACCAGGCCCTGCTACCACTCACAGGACCCATGCCAGAGGAGCGAGGAAGGCCGGGAGCCTGGGTTCATAAAGCAAGCTGGCAGTGATCCAGCGACTGCACCTTCACTTTCCTCCTGTTACCCGGGGCCTTCTTAGCCTTGAAGGCTTGGCCTGGATTTAGATTCTCAGACCTCTGAGTTCCACAGCACACCGTGGTGGCACTACACCTGATCTTAGCCAAAAGGCCGAGAAGCGATTTCCGCGGTGGTGCAGTTGAGCTGGCCACCGGACCTGGCCTCTAGCACCTGGCAGAGGGCAGACACCCCGATACTACTGAAAGACCCCATTCTTCACCAAATAGAGGATTCCTCACTGCCCTTGGGTGCAACACCCCACCCCAGGTGCCTGGCTCAACATGGGTGCTTTCCACCCCCCCAGAGTCCAGCACCCAAGGCCAGGCAGCCCCAGCACGAGAGCCCCACTTAGGCTCAGACTGCAGCTGCCCACTTGGGCAACTCTTCCCGCAAACCTCCTAACCTTCGTGGAGATGCCAATCTGTTTACCTAATGGCATTCGGGTTGAAATTGTTCAGGAAGGAAGAGGACAAAAAGACAGAAGGGAGAGGGGAGGCAGAGGGACACGGCAAGCGTACAGGCAAAGAAGTGAAAGACCACCATGATGTTCTTTCATTGTGGGGTATGAGGGAATAGTCTGAATCGATTTGTTTTTTTCTTTTTTGGAGTCAGGAACTTGCTTTGTAATTCAGATGGGCCTTAAACTCACAATGTAGCCCAGGCTGGCCTCGAAGTCAGGGTGATCCTCCTGCCTTAGTCTTCAGGGTGATCCTCCTGCCTTAGTCTCCCGAGTGCTTGGATTATAGGCATGTGCCAAAGTCTGAATTAGTCTTAGTTCCACATAAGAAAATACTTACTTTGCACCC
>NW_022908333.1:0-1714 GCF_012274545.1 Fukomys damarensis | reverse complement strand
GTTGATCCTTATCTCGGGTCTGGTTCTGAGGCCTGGCGATGGAGAAGTGGATATCACTTGAGGGCACATTTGGGTTCCCATCACAGGACGATTGGGGGGCAGTCTCATCGTAGGGTGATATGCTTTTAAACTCAGTTTCTGGCAGTTTTAGGACAATGACTGGAGACTTCTAGGCGCTGTCCCTGTGTTCTGGAACAGGACATTGTAAAAGCTGGTGGTTGATAGTCTGTTAACTATGATGTCCCTGCCAATCTTAGAAATACCTTACTCTTTTTTGCTTTAGACAGGGTCTTGCTGTGTAGTTCAGATTGGCCTTGACTCTATGTAGCCCAGGCTGGCCTTGAATTTGCAGTAATCCTCCTGCCTCAGTTTACCAAGTGCTGGAATTATAGGTGTGTACCACCATGTCAGCACCCTTAGTTGCTTTTATTTTGATGTCCTCAGCTTTGATGGAGGTTGATTATCAGCTTTAGATGAGCACTGGGTTTTTGTTTGTTTGGTTGGTTTTTTGAGACAAGGTCTTTTTCATGCTGGCACTGAACTCACTATGTAGCCCAGACTGACCTCAAAATTGCAGTGGTCCTCCTGCCTCGGCCTACTAAGTACTGAGATTATAGGTATGCACCCTCACACCCAGCAGTAAATACTGTTTAAATGATTAAAATGCCTTCCTGCAGAATTGAGCAGGAGTCTAACCCACAGTGTTTTTTTTTTGTTTTTTTTTTTATTTAGGGGCTGGGGATTTAGCTCAGTAGTTCTGCTGCCTGCCCTGCAAGCACAGGGTCCCAAGTTCGATCCCCGGTACCAAAAATAAATAAATACAATAATTAATTTTATTGGTAATAATGATCACATTCATCAGAGATAATTTGTACCTTTACTTTTTTTTTTTTTGGTACCGGGGATTGAACTCAGGCCCTTGTGCTTGCAAGGCAGGCCACTGAACCACTGAGCTAAATCCCTGGCCCTGTACCTTTACATATTATGTCTTAATTATTTTTTTCCCCCTCTGCTTGCTTCCCTTCGATCCTTCCTCTCTCTTCTCCCTTTACAAAACTTTGTTTCTGTTATTTTCCTTCCATTCTTTTTCTTTTTCTTTTTCTGGTACCAGGGATCAAACTTGGGACCTTGTGCTTGTGAAACAGGCGGTGGAACCACTGAGCTAAATCCCTGGCTTTCTTTTTCATTTTTTATCCCTATTCCCTCCCTTTCCTCTCCCCTCCGACCACTCTTGTTCCCCTTCGCATTTGAACATTTTCTCCTACTTCCCAATACTGACCTACAGTTTTTTGTTTTGTGGTTTTTTTGTTTTTTGTTTTTTGTTTTTTTTTTTGTTTTTTCTTTCTGGTATCGAGAATCAAATTTAGGGCCTTGTGCTTGGCAGGTAGGTGCTCTGCCGCTGAGCTACATCCTATAGTTCTAAGGTGGTAAAGATGTAGAATGAAGGTATTCATGCCATGCTTTTACCCTGCTTTTAGTTAGCCTTTGGGCATCTGCAGGCCCACAGGAGGAGTCAGGGCTTTCAGCAAAAACAGTTTCTGAGTGTCTGTTAAAAGAAGAGACCTAATCCTGGCCCTCGTGGAGTTTTTTGTTTTGGCTTTTTACAGTCAAATAGAATTGAGGTAGCGATCACCATGGTATGACAGTGGTGATACAGAAAGCTGTTGTGACAAACCCTTCGTAGCATGGCATGTTTCAACAGGCCTGTCATGAG
>NW_022908332.1:0-845 GCF_012274545.1 Fukomys damarensis | reverse complement strand
GGTGCAGCACCTTTCTCTGTGGAGTGCTTCACATTCATGAAAGTGACCGCTTTCGTTTTAAACTGCTAAGCGGCGAGAGACGCAGTTTCCTGTGGAAAGCTGCACTTTAAACCGCAGAAGCCCTCTGCAAAGTGTGTTTGTGCTCTAACGTCAAACTGAACCTATCCCCAAGTATGCAGAGTACGGGAGGCTTGCGTGCACACATAGCTGCTAGGCACTTGCTTAGGACAGAAGGGCTTCTCTGCTAAAAGTGCTCCACAACAGTGTTTCAATCTCTGCCAGGCAGAGATGTACAAACAAAAAGGAATACAGTTGTGCTCCACATGAGAGGTGGACTTCACTGGTAAACTCACAGAGTTGCAGCACCTTTCTCTGTGGAGTACTTCACATGCATGAAACTGACCGCTTTTGCTTTAAACGGCTACTCGGCGAGAGAAGCTGTTTCCCGGGGAAAACTGCACTTTTAACCTCAGAAGCCCTCTGCAAAGTGAGTTTGTGTTCTAACGTCAAACTGAACCTATCCCCAAGTATGCAGAGTACGGGAGGCTTGCGTGCACACATAGCTGCTAGGCACTTGCTTAGGACAGAAGGGCTTCTCTGCTAAAAGTGCTTCACAACAGTGTTTCAATCTCTGCCAGGCAGAGACCTACACACAAAAAGGAATACATTTGTACTCCACATAAGAGGTGTACTTCACTGGGAAACTCACAGCGTTGAAGCACCTTACTCTGTGGAGTACTTCACATGCATGAAACTGACCGCTTTTGCTTTAAACGGCTACTCGGCGAGAGAAGCTGTTTCCCGGGGAAAACTGCACTTTTAACCTCAGAAGCCCTCTGCAAAGT
>NW_022908331.1:0-225 GCF_012274545.1 Fukomys damarensis | reverse complement strand
CTCTCTCTTTTTTTTGGTTCCAGAGATCAAACTTGGAAACTCGGGTCCTTACGCTTGCAAGGCGAGCAGCCAAACCACTGAGCTAAATCCCCAGCCCTTTAAAAATCTTCTTTGAAAGCATGTTGAATTTTATTTAGTCAGGCAGTTGAAGTGCGGAAGGGGTCACCTTGCAGTTCTGGCCAAGGTGGGCCTCTTCTAATTCTGTCCTCATTCCTTGGGCGCAGC
>NW_022908330.1:0-235 GCF_012274545.1 Fukomys damarensis | reverse complement strand
TGCTGAATGGCTGCATATTTAGATGAACATAACAGAATGGACAACAGATAGCCCATACAAACAAGCATGACATTGTTTCTTTTGGTTGTTTTGTTTTGTTTTGTTTTTTGTTTTTTTACAAATTTGACCTCAAGCTGGGTATGGTGGCTCACACCTCTAATCCCAGCACTCGGGAGGCTGAGGCAGGAGGATCGCTGTGAGTTTGAGACAAGCCTGAGCTACATAGTGAGTTCCA
>NW_022908329.1:0-457 GCF_012274545.1 Fukomys damarensis | reverse complement strand
CCGGCTGGAAAAAAGTAGTGCCTATATGTCAAGAATTGTTGAGCTGACTGTTCAATAGAAGAATGCTTGGTGAATTTGTCAGAAGAGTCAGGACTGTGGTGTGGATCATCATCTGAACATTTGAATGGATAAACTTTGATATTAGGTTGAGGAGGCAGAAACCAAACATTCAGGTCAGAATATTTCCTGGTATGTCTTAAAAGGTGGGCTAGGACAGATCTAGCAATTAGAAACACTATTTTTCTGTTCTTCATTTGGGAGAAGTTTTCGAAGGAGTTTTATTTCCATGCTTCCTATGGAGAAGAAACCATGGAAAAGATGGATACTAGAAAAACTACCAAGAGCCTGAGAGCCATCGCCCTGTCAAGAGTATGCACATTGGTGTGAAAGACTATAACAGTACATAAGATCCTAATGGTATAATTGACAATGTGAAATAGGAAGAAAAGGACTAAAG
>NW_022908328.1:0-202 GCF_012274545.1 Fukomys damarensis | reverse complement strand
GCCCAACTCAGTCATTGATTTAAAATTACAATTGTATGAAAGAATCTTTTGTGTGGTCCAAGTCGGACTATATTGGTTTGTCTCAATTTGAGGGGAAGCCCTACTGACAAGCTTTGTCCTCATCAGGTTGTCAGAGCACGTATTTTAATCTCACAGACCACAGTAACATACAAGCAATGAATTTATTGTGGGTTCCTCCCTT
>NW_022908327.1:0-239 GCF_012274545.1 Fukomys damarensis | reverse complement strand
TATCCTCCATGTTTAATTATGTTATAATAAAGGACAGTTTATCCTTCTTATTTACTGGAGCAGTAAGATGAAAACAAAAATGGCACTTGATGAGAAACCAAGCAGTTATAAGATAGGGATCACCAAAGCTCCTGCCATGGTTTTAAAAGAGATTTTGTGTCACAATGCAATGTGGGCCATAAAGGATGTTGCAGAAGGCTGTTACAGTACAGCCAGAAGTACAGTGGTGACACTAGACA
>NW_022908326.1:0-282 GCF_012274545.1 Fukomys damarensis | reverse complement strand
TGATGAATGTAACTGTACTGTGTACCTAACAAGTACCAATAAACTCAATGAGAAAAATTCTCTGAGTCACATGGCTTAATACAACGTGTTCTGATTATGAACAATTAACTTCAATTTAATTTCTATATAGCGCAATCCTGGATTTTATAGTATTTGTAGGCACTCTAAGACAAAGGAGTTTGTACCATTTTCTGAGAACAAAACAGTGAATAGTTGAATGTTTAAATTTTTTTCTAAAGAATCACATTTGCTAAAATGAGGATTTCTTAACTATTCTCTATA
>NW_022908325.1:0-308 GCF_012274545.1 Fukomys damarensis | reverse complement strand
GCTGTGTGAATTCCTTCCGTGTCGTGCACGCCTGTGCTAACGCTATCTCTAACCCACCACCTGATTCCTACCTTCCTGGAGGAATGTCCTCGACATCCTCCACTGTGGCTGAGCCTAAGGCGCAATCTCATGCTGCTACTAACTAGGGAAGCCACACCCCAATAGCCAGGGATGGCAACTGCCAGCCTATCACTCACCGAATGCTATTCCCAGTGCTAACAAGAACCCTGACTCGAGAGGAGGAACTTCTACTCCGTCGTCATTCCTCAACCTGTACGTCCAACTAACACCGACACCCACCGTCCAGC
>NW_022908324.1:0-216 GCF_012274545.1 Fukomys damarensis | reverse complement strand
CTCCTAAGTGAAATAAATAAGTCACACATGTGTAATACTGAATAGTTTCTCTGGTGTGAAAAAGTAAAATAGTATTCAAGATCCTAATGGGTTAATTAGCAATGTGAAACAGGAAGAAAAGGACTAAAGGTCTAAGGACAGTGAAAAAGGGTAGGGGAAGGGGAATAAGGGAAAGGGAAAAAAAATGAGAAAATGTAAAAGTGGAATTAAAGTGTT
>NW_022908323.1:0-212 GCF_012274545.1 Fukomys damarensis | reverse complement strand
AGGATTAGGGCAGGAACAGGAACAAAAAGGGAGATGAACAATGATGTGAGGGAGCAAGTGATTGGGAAAAAGAAGAAAGGAAAAAGGAAGAATTTTAAGAGTAGGAAAAAATAAAATTTTAAAAATTAAAATAAGCGGAAAAGAAAGAAAAAAAATTGAAGAGCCTCTTTCAGGATATATCTCTGCTGTCACAGTAGACAAAGTGGGCAGCA
>NW_022908322.1:0-831 GCF_012274545.1 Fukomys damarensis | reverse complement strand
TTCCACAACAAATAATCTCCTCCAGCTAGGCAAGCCTTAGAAATCTGTTTCCAATTGAAAGGCAGCAAGGCATCAGTTGCAAGAGAATCTAGCATGGCTAACATAAAAGGGGCAGTCAGCCCATATTGGGTACAAGCCATTTTCAATTCTTTTAATTGTTTAAAAGGGATTTGTTGTCGAACAAGGTTTCCCTGAGCATCCCGAGCCTCAAAAACTGGGCAGGCCAGAGAAAATGCAGATACATCCTCACCTTCTTTAAAGGCTTGTTGTAAACCCTGCTGAACTGGAGATTTAAGGAGCTGGAAGTTTACTCTCACAGGCTTCCAGCCTTCAGGAGGTCCTGAAGCCAAAGCAATTAAAGAAGGCTCCTCTTCTAACCAATTGTCACAAGGAGAAGGATCAAGATCTGCTATTGTACTAGGCTTGTTTTTAGGGGGTTTATGACTAGTCCATTGAGCTTCCATTTGTTTAGACAGATTTTCTATCATTTTTTCTATTTTTTCCATCCTATCTTCTAACTGAATTTTTTGTGAATCCTCAGTATGGGCTGCTGTCACTAAAGGCAGCCATACATTTTCATAATATTTAGCAGTTTCTACCTCAAAACCTAGAGGTTCTGGCGGAGCTGTCAGAATGATACTTTCACTTTCAATTTTACAATTATCATACTCAGGTTCCTCTACACTCAATAAACTTTTAAACATATATACAAAAGGCAAGCAACTGTTGCTAGTTCCCATTTTTAATATTTATAAGAAAATTCACTGCTCCTCTTTTTGCCTTCCTTTTGAAGGTCCTCTTTTTTGTTTTCATTGAGATCTCCTTTTATTC
>NW_022908321.1:0-519 GCF_012274545.1 Fukomys damarensis | reverse complement strand
AAAAAAAATGTGTTCTGACTGGTGCTCTCTTCCTCTTGCTGCTCATCTACCAGTTAAATTTTCATGTGTATGAGTATGTCTATAAAAGCTAATACCACTGTCATATCCACTGGCGTACCTACAAGAGAGTCAGCAAACAGGTTTTTCTGCATTCCGGTTTATGGAAAAAGGACTATTAAGACAGCAAAATGCTTTCAAATGTGATGGGCATGGTAGAACACACCTGCAATCCCAGCACTTAGGAGGCTGAGGCAGGAGGATTGCCATGAGTTTGAGGTCAGCCTGGGGTACACAGTTCAAGACCAACCTGAACTACACAGTGAGACTTTATCTCAAGAAACTAAAACAAACAAAAAACCCAAAATGTGTTGGGTAATTTTAAAAAGACAAATATCCCAGTCCATTATATTAAATAACCTTATTAGGGATGGGGATTTAGCTCAGTGGTTCTGTCACCTGCCTTGCAAGCACAAGGTCCCGTGTTTAATCCCCAGTACAAAAAAAGAAAAGAAAAAAAAA
>NW_022908320.1:0-330 GCF_012274545.1 Fukomys damarensis | reverse complement strand
TCTGCAATGGCTGAACGAGAGTCAGCAGCATGAACTGGAGCCTTGGTCTGCCCTGGCCTTCACGGACACATGCTGGGCCCTCAGCACAGTATCCGAAACGTAGTAAGAACGTGAGATGTGCAATCTATGTTAATTTCTGCTCCGTACCCAAAGATGCATTTCAAGTCACCCAATTATCTCAAATCTTGTAACGGTCATCTACAAATTAGATTTGAACGTCAGTGTCAAATGAGAAAGCTGTACCAGTTCTGCGCCCCATTGCATCAACACGCTCAAATTACCTCCCATTTATCATACCCGATGCAGTACGGACCTAGGCCTCCTCCACGA
>NW_022908319.1:0-238 GCF_012274545.1 Fukomys damarensis | reverse complement strand
GGGTGCCTAGCAGCTCTGAGTGAACACAAGCCTGCAGAACTCTGTATATTGGTGACAGGCTCATTGTGAGGTTAGAGCAGAAATGCACTCTGTAGAGTTTTTCTGCGGTTTAAACAGCAGTTTTTTACGGGTAACTGCTTCTTTCACCACTTAGGCCTTGGAAACCAAAACCGGCAGTATTCTGAATGTGAAGTCCTCCACAGAGAAAGGTGCTGCAACTCTGTGACTTTACCAGTGC
>NW_022908318.1:0-205 GCF_012274545.1 Fukomys damarensis | reverse complement strand
GGAACTCACTATGTAGCCCAGGCTGGTCTCTAACTCACAGTGATTCTCCTGCCTCAGCCTCCCAAGTTCTGGGATTACAGGCATGTGGCACCATGCCTGGCCCCATTGATGGTACTTTTAATGTTACCTGTACCAACTGCAACCTTACCAAGTGTGCTACTTGGTTGTATCGTCCCTCTTTTGTCATGATTCCCACTAATCTTTC
>NW_022908317.1:0-245 GCF_012274545.1 Fukomys damarensis | reverse complement strand
ACATTCACATTTCACTTCTCTGGTTCAACAGGCATTAACTATTAAATACTGAGTTTTGTAATAGGCCACTTGTCACACTATGTTATTATTATTACTATTATATATATATTTTTGGTACTGGGGATCCAACTCAGGTCCTTGCACTTGCGAGGCAGGCACCGGAACCACTGAGCTAAATCCCTGGCGCACACTATATTATTTTTAGTTCAGTATCAGTTACACTGGGGTTGAGAAATAGTTGAAAG
>NW_022908316.1:0-1012 GCF_012274545.1 Fukomys damarensis | reverse complement strand
TAAAGGGGACCTCTTGTCTCCACACTATTGAGTGTGCTGTCCTTTCTCAATCCTCACTCCCCAGCTCAAGTACATTCGTGTTGTGAGGGCTGGACCGCCACATCCAAGCACTCAAAAGTCACATGTGGGGCTATCATATCAATAAAGAATACTTATCTCAGGTATTCTGGATCAGTGCTGTCTGCTCAGAGTTTGAGTCTAAAAATGGAAAAGTATTTATTTTCTTTCCTTTTTAAGACTACGTAAATACCATTCAATGCATAGCCGATAATTTTCTACGATTATTTATCCTTGTTGACCCATCTTTTCGCTTTTTCCCAGAGTTTCTGCATGGCTTTCCTAATTTCTCAGTCCTGGGTGGTCCCCCTACTTTCTTACTGTTCTCCGTTGCTACACGGCTTCATCTGGGGACCAGCAGTTATTTCTCCCCATGTCTCCCTTCTGCAGGGTTCATCCCCTCAATTTTGCTGGAGCCTATCCTCAAGTCACTTCCTAAGAAAGCGACCTTCCTCAGAAGTGGGCCAACTTTCTAAATACTCTCATGCCTAAATAACCTTTTTATTCTCATATTTGATTGATAAAGAAATCTAGATTAGGACTGGGGATTTAGCTCAGTGGTTCTGCTGCCTGCCTCGAAAGTGCAAGGTCCCAAATTCAATCCCTGGTACCAAAAGACAAAGCAACAATTCTAGATTAATCAGTTTTCCTTAGATCTTAGAAAACATTGCTTCTTCTTTTTTTTTTTTTTCATTTTCTTGTAGGATCTAGATACATGATTTTGCTGATGAGAAGTCTGATGTCAATCAGAGAGTTTTTCTTTGGGCGGGGGATTTGACTCTGGTTTTTTGCTGCCTGCCCCGCAAGGGCCAGAGTTTGATTCCCGGTATCAAAAAAGAAAAGAAAAAGTTTTTCTTTAAGAAAGAAAGAAGTCAGCCGGGCATGGTGGCGAACGCCTGTAACCCCAGCACTCGGGAGGCTGAGGCAGGAGGATCGCTGTGAGTTCGCGACCAGC
>NW_022908315.1:0-6923 GCF_012274545.1 Fukomys damarensis | reverse complement strand
ATACATTTCAGGAAAATAAAAACTTGCAAAAATATTTTATTACTAAATTTATTGTAACATTATGAGATCAACACAAGTTGCCCTTGGCCTCTACAATTACAAGAGCTGCTGAAAGTGGTGGATTTTATCTTCTAGACATTTTGTACTAAGAGCATCTTTTAATAAGAAAACCCTATTGTTTACTGACAGAGAACTTGAGCTTTTTTGATAACCAACGTGAACATATTACAATAACATTGAGCAATGTTCATTGAGGTGTGTATCCCATAAGCCTATTAATATTTCCAGGGGTCCCATAAGTGAAAAAGACCAGAATAATTGTTTTCTGGGAAGCTGCTCCTTTATTCCCCAAGGGGAATCTTGTCCAACAGTTTTCTCAAGCCTAAGGGATCCTCATCTAGTTATCTTAACAAGTTTTTTTAGATTACTTATGAGAACCAGATCAGAACAATTAATACTTTATTCTTTTTGAGATAGGGTCTCACTGTGTAGTCCAGGGTGGCCTTGGACTCATATGTAGCCCAGGCTGGCCTCAAACTCATGATGACTTTCCTGCCTCAGCCTCCCCAGTGCTGGGATCACAGTTGTACACTACCACACCCTGCACTGTAAACACATTACTTTTGACCAGTGAAATACTCCCAAGTTATTGTACACAGACTGCAATAGGCATGGTATTTGTAAAACCAGTCTAGACGTCATCTGTATTGGCTGGCAACTTGAGTGGAAATATGTCCTTAATTTTAAAGACATTTATTTTAGCTGTAAGGGAAGTTAAGTTGTAGACATATTTTAAATTATATAAACTTTTTTATGGAAAGTTTTTTAAAAAGCAAAGAGAAGAAATTGTTGAGCTCAAGCAAAACAAGATTGGGCTTGGTGGCACATGCCTGTAATCCCAGCACTCAGAAGGCTGAGGCAGGATGATCACCACAACAAGTTCAAGATTAGCCTGAACTACATAGTGAGACCCTCTCTCAAAAAAAATCAATGTTTCAAACAAAGCAGCTGTAAGTCTTTCAACTTGTAATTGCCACAAATGAAACAGATGGATAAGCACATGTAAAATAACTGTGTATAAACAGAGTGCACTCAAATGTATTTGTCCATGGTCTTTTATGAATCAGGCACAACTATTAGTTTAGTTTATTACATAACCCATATCCAGTGCAGTTGTCACCTCTCCTCTCTTTTTTTCCTGTGTCTGTGTTATTTTCAAGAAGGAGGGCTATCTCTTGGGTTTTTTTAGGAGGTATTCTGACTAAGCTCTAGCACAGTAAAAGGTAACGGCCTTCTTTTTCAAAATTCTGGGAATCTAACTCTCTCTATTGCTGAAGAAGATATTCCAGCTGGGTGTGGTGGTGCAGGCCTGTATTCCTAGCACTCGGTAGTCTGAGGCAGGAGGATCTCTGTGAGTTCGAGACCAGCCTGGGCTACATAGTGAGTCTCAACTACATAGTGAGACCCTGTTTTGAAAAACAAAACAAAACAAAAAACAGAAGACATTCCAGGAGCAATCTAATGGCTCAGCCCCATCTAAGAGAAGGACTGAGTATGCCACCTCTCATATACATTTTAGGTGTCCCCATAGTCTAAAAGTCTCCATATTGTCCCCATAGTGTGAAAGCTGAGATAGGACATCTTCCACGTCACCAGAAAGTGCAAGTGCAGCTTTAACTCCCTCACTGGCACCTTACCATTGTCGAGATTTATATGCCTTACCTGTGTATGGATATAAGAACAGTGTCCCTGATGAGTCTTTGTCTTTGGGGAATTGGACCAGGGCCTTTGTAACCCCTCTTATATCCCCAGTAATGAAGATTGTGCCACATCTCTAATGCAGAGAGCTCCCAGAAGGCTCTTTTCTTTAAGGGGGTTAAGATGACTTTTAGAGCCAGATTTCAAAGTGAATGCAGGTTTTTCTTTTGAGACTTACATAATTTGAGAAACCATGGCCTATCTGCCCATTGAAGCAAGCCTTGATTTTTTACCCTGTTTCTTAGATTTTAACTTGAGACCCTGAATCATGAAGCCCTAAAATGTAGAGCAAAAATAGGGGCTCCTGACACATTATTCTTTATATAGATTTAAAACTTTTTTTTTTAGTTTTTTAACCTGTTTGTTAGGGATAGTGGGTTGGTGACAGAACAATTATTGAAGGTGAGAGGGTGGAGATAGGAGGGATCTTGTTTCAATGGCCCAGTTATCTCTGAGTAAGGAGTGGCAAAGGAGACAAGTTACACCAGAGAATCCTAGCCTGTGAAGGAGATCTATCACCTCTGGGGAGAGATAGAGTCTGGTAATAGTCCAGAAGAAATCTCAGCTCTGGGCCCTAGGACAAACAGGTCTCCAGGACATTTTGAGTTCTCTATCTAGTCACCTGGACATTTTTTTTCTGATAGCATTATTAGCTAAACTTTACTTAAACTCACTCTGAAAATACTTATGTCTGGTATCTTTAATACATATAAGAAACTCACAGATTAAAGTCTGTACCCATTGTCTAGCAATCACAAATTATATGTTAGTAAAGGCACAATTATTAATTTTCTTTCTCACATGCACATGAAAGAAGAGAAAGGCTGGCTAGAACATTTTTTACCCATAGTTGGCATATGTAAGGTACAAGTATAAATCACTGCTCTGATAGCTATTTTCCTGTGTTAAAGGCAGTTTTTGTAAGCTGCCTCAGTCTGACCTCCCAGAGAGAGGGCTGGTGCTTTTATTTTGCTTTTTTGTTTAGAGGAGGTGGTCTAGTGAACCAAGGTGTTCCAAAGCTAACTCCCAGTGAGTTGGAACTAAACAAACAAACAAACAAAACAAAAACTGGAGGGTTTCCCTTGACTTCTTAAAACTTTCTCAGGTGGTCTAGAGAGTTATTGTTTTTATCTGTACCTGGCCCCATAACTGCATCAAGACATACTTGAAGAGAGTCTCTATCTTACCAGCAGAGAGAGAAAGGTCCAAACCTGTAGCTCAACTCTTAATGGAGGTTTAAGAGAAGGTTCTAACAGTGTCATCTCAGGTGACTCTGGAACAGAGGATACCAGGGGATCACTGAGAGATTTAGCTCTCACCTCACTGAGGAGTGCAGGTAAGGACGACAGCGAAGTGGAGATTTTTCTGCTGGTTACCCAGTCAGGCTGTCAGGACTCAGCTTTTACTGAGGAGCCTTTTGGTGTCCACTGGGAGTCGCCCCAGCCATGACCCCTTAGTTGCTCTCTCAGCTTTCACTGGTTCCATGCAAGCAGAGGTCTGTCTCCATTAAGGAATCCAGCTGCCTGTCTGGCCAACATTCCCAATAGCTTCAGTGGGGGATTAACCAAAAGGTGCCAGTGAAACCTGTCTTCTTCTTTAAGGGTGGCAGCTGCTCTAAGATCACTAAACTAGCTCACAGAGTAACCACTGATTTTTTTTTTTAGATCTCTGTAAGTGACAGATAAAGACTAAGCTGTCTAAAAGTCTACCAAAATCATTATAAATGTATAGTTAGTTTTAAAGTCTACAATGAGGCACTCTCACAGTAATTTTTGGCTGCAGTTCCAAACCAGCGGAACTGCCAACTCAAAGTCAATGGGGGATACTTTTTTGAAAGCTAGGGTTCCTATAGCCCACCCCAAACAGAGCCTGCCTAAAGGGTTGATTCCAGGTAATTTGTGGCCAAAGAACCAAAGGCTGGTCACTTATGGTATCTAGATGTGATGTTTGTCCTGTGAGTCCCCATAGATGTCGAATCTGGTGAGTGAGCAGCTCTCCTCTGTTGTCTAAGAAGCCCCAGGATAGCAAAACTCAGTCCAATAAACAACTAAAGAAACAATGCTTTACCTTTTTGGTCAGGGAACCAAGAGATGTTATGTCCCAGGACAGTAGATTTTTATCTAGGGTTTGTTAAGAAAAAAACCTACATAATAAAAGAATTAGAAGGAGAAATAAAATCACGTTATTGGAAAGGAAAGGGAAATGGGGAAACAAAATCACTTTATTGGAAAAGGGAAGAGAAATAAGGAGATAGATAGCTACCTTGTTGGAATAAGGCAGGGAGACTAGAGCCAGAACTCTGGTATCTTTGTTTTAAGCCTCTTTCATTCATGGCAAGAAAGGGACTATCGTCCTTAAGAGTTTTTATAACTTAATTGGCTATTTTGGGCTCTGAAACCTCACTGAAGTCCTTTAACTCTTCCTATCTGTCCCTCAACTTTCCCTACAACTGCATTATTTTCTTGATTCTTTTTCCCTTTCTACTTAAATGCTCACCTTACTGGTGCAATCATTCTATTGGACATGTTGGCATTGTTAGCTTAATTATCTTTTTCTAAGATGTCATGAAGAACTTTGGGGTGCTGGTTTGGTGATCAAGAATTTCTTTAGGTGCTCTTTATCTTTGAAATATCTTATGTCTCCATTGATTTTTGAAAGATAGTTTTGCAGGATATGTCATTAGCAATAATATGGACTATTCACAGAGAACTGGGTGCTAGACCAATTTCATGGCATCCTCCCCTCCCATGTTAATGAAGGTGGTTGGATCTTGGAACAGAGGCAAAAGACTATACAGTTAGCCACATCCATAGTGTATCACTGAAAAGCACTCACTAAAGAGTTCTCCACACTAGTAACAAATGCTTTCCACTGTAAGTACCCACAAACCTCAGCAGAAAACAAACAACAGATACATTAGAAGACAAGGCAACAAAATGCTGCCCAAATCTCCAAATCCCCACCAAAGCCAATACATTGGGCATCAAGGGAGAAGAAAGCAAAAGCCACACAGCTGTATTATTTGAAGTGATAACAGAGATTAGAAATGGAAAAATAAGGTGCTCAGCAAGCTCAAATAAGATATAAATAAACAGATAGTGGACACCTGAGAGGGAATCCAACCACGCTTGGTTTAGACAGTATAATGATTACTGATTAATTTGCTATTGCTTTCATGGCATAGTCACTGCTTTAATACCTTTTCTCTGTATGCTACTAGTCAGATTAATCTTTGACAAACCATAAGAACCAATAATGTAGAATGCTCGATCATAGAAAAGAGATCTGCAGTTGTAGTATAAACACTAAAACAAACCAAACATTTATACATAGTAAGTATGAAATGTGACAAGTATACTTCCACTAATAATAGAAAAGAATTAAACAGTAATGTCGTAAAGTTACACTGAAAACCCTGAAGGAAAGTTATTTATTTAGTTTTTCTGTGTCTCATTTGTAACTAATCAACTTCTGAAATGGTACCCTATTAAGCACTTTCTGGCTCTGTAGTGGGCACCATGCTGTAGTCCTTCTCAGGTTGTTACCTGCTGTGCAGGAATCACCTTGAAGCAAAACCCCCCACTGCTTTTTCAGTCTGTGACCTCCATGGGTTCCTCCTGGGGCCAGTGCTGCTGGCTCAGACCAGTGTTTTTTTCTGAAGCTCGCAGTCCTGGGTATTTACACTGTGGCTGTGGGGGCAGGTTCCGCTTCCCAGGATCCAGGATAAGCTTCCAGACTGCTTCATTCCATTCTTTGCATTGTGGCCCATTACTCCAACTTCTCCATGGCTTCTCATTTTTCTATCAGCTCTGTCCCAATTCTCGGAAATCTACATCTTCCAGGTGTATAGATTCTAGGTCTCAGACAGGCTGGATTTTGCGGCTGATCACTACTCTGCCATTTTCTTTCCCAATGCTTGTGATTCAAATTTCAATTGATGCCATATCAACGTGAAGTAGTATATTAATTGCCACAGATTATGTCTTTTTGGTGATGGAGGACACGGGGAAGGGAAATCCAAAGCAAGCACAGCACAAGAGGAATGCTATCTGCAAAGCGTCAGAATCTTGATAGTTTCCATTGTTTGAGAGTGTCTGGCGATCTCAAATAATGCACCATTATCTCACTTGCATCTGACCATCCACACAGTGCTGTCTTTCTCAATGGAGCTATTAGAACCCAGAGTCTTTGGTAATGGAGTTTAATGATAGCATTCATGGAGTATGCGATACATTGCTGTCTCTGTTGAGGGGGTATTCTGGAACTCCAGGTTTCTGCAACTCCAAGACTGGACTGCTCTGCGCCCTGTCTCAGGTCAGTGTTCTCTCCTTTTTCAATCATGGCTGCTTCCGGTTGCTCTCTGACCTCCAGGCTTATTTGAGCTGTTCCTCCTTTACTCTGATATTGCCCTGAGCTTTGAAATCCAAGTACAAAGAAATCTGTGAATTAAAATGGCATGTTTATTTGAAATTTGTTTCATTTTTCTGAATTTGAGACACATGATCTTTCCCTCATGAATCTGCAAAACAAGTTATGTTACTATGTATGAAATTTAAATTTCCCTTTGGAATCGTGTTACCCAATCCAGCTTGTTTGTGCCATCTTAATAATGGTAATGAGAAACCCATTTCCAACCCACATTCTATTGCAGAACAGGACATTTGGCTGGCATTGAGGAAACAGAGAAAGGTGCACCGACGAGAAGATGTTAGTCGTGGAAGAGGGTATTCAGACACTGGGAGAGCCAGTGGGAGACATTTTACGTAGTTGTTGTTAGACCGAGATTCAGAAGCACAGTTTGGCATTTGTTTGGATTAATTTTCAGAGGACCTCCTTCTAGATGTCAGTTGAAACAAACACACTGATAGTTTGAACTGGATACCAATTCACTTCAGCAATCCTTTTCATCTGAGTAGTTCTCATGGACATTATTCTAGTAAGCACGTTCCCAACACTCAGCTTCATCTCTTCCTCTGTCTCTCTGTCCTTCGGCAATGAATAAAAGAGTGTTTCTCAGCTTGCTTATGCCAAAGATATAGGAAGATTTACTTTGAATTTTGACTCAACTGAATAATTCTATTCTGAAAATACACATGAAACTCTTTTCAGTTCATTGACTTTACCCTGAGTTTGAATTCCCTCTCCCCAGCTTAGAGAATAGCCTT
>NW_022908314.1:0-264 GCF_012274545.1 Fukomys damarensis | reverse complement strand
GGGCCCTTGCACCGTGACTCGCACAGTGCACGGGGAGTCCCGGGCCCAAGGCCCCACAGCTGCTGTGTGGCAGAGCCGGCCTGACCCCCTGAAGTCCCGGCTACCCTAGTCCTCGGGCTGAGGCTCAAGGGCCTGCAGAGGGAGCCACCAGGCCTCACCTCAGCGTTGGCCTGGCCCAGCACAACCCCTGCCTCACAGGCTCCCAGCCCAGGCCCTGGACACACGGGTTTCAGCAGCCGTGTTCAACGTCTGCCCTTGGGAGGG
>NW_022908313.1:0-211 GCF_012274545.1 Fukomys damarensis | reverse complement strand
GTTCAGCTCACAACACTCCAGGTGCCTCCTGCCGGCTTGAACTTGGCTTCTTGAACTTGGCTGCACCTCACCCTGACAGGATCCCCAAGGCGGAGCCAACTCACTATTGCTCCAAGTCCTGAGTTCCGCTGGTCCCTTATCAAAATGATGATCCACCAATTACTCCCTCCTGGGAATGCCTGAACTGAACTAGAACCACTCACCAGCCACT
>NW_022908312.1:0-223 GCF_012274545.1 Fukomys damarensis | reverse complement strand
TTTCTACCTCATCTGTCTACTGGGTAGAGGCCTGTGATGTTGCTAACTATCCTCGTCACCTCATAGAGGTGAATACAGTATCACCAGTGCCGAGGCTGGGAAACTGACCTAGGGATTGGTATTCCTCTGTTTGTTCTCTGGATGCCAGCACTGCTTTCCTTCCACTGCCATAAAAGTTGTACCTTTCTCGTCCTTTCTTTCATGCACGTGTTTTTTTCTCATT
>NW_022908311.1:0-228 GCF_012274545.1 Fukomys damarensis | reverse complement strand
ATGAACTCATAGGCAAAGAGAACAGTGATTGCTAGCAGATGGCAGAGGGAGGAAAAGGGGTGATGGTTGGATATCTGGCACCAAACCAGCTAGGTAGGGTGAATAAGCTCCAGGGTGGCACTGTTCACAACAACCTACTATATATTTCACAAGGACCTAGAAGAGAGGCCTGTGAAGGCTCCAAACACATGTTAAAGGCAATGGAAATGCTAATTGCATTAACTGGTT
>NW_022908310.1:0-302 GCF_012274545.1 Fukomys damarensis | reverse complement strand
ATGATTAGTGCTAAAAGAAGTTTTGTTGCTGAGATCAAAGGGGAGGAATTAGTGGATGATGTGGACGGTTGGGTCCAGGGAGGCAAACTTCCCACAATCGACACCCCAGGAAATTGGGGTTTAGAGCCCAGACATTGGCAACCTGAGGGGGGCGCTCCAGCACATTCAAGAATGCGAGGGCTGAGAAATGAAAGGCCAGGGCCTGTTGCAGGAGACAGGCAGACAGAATAAGCTGCCTGCTCTGTGAGAATGTGGATTTAAAATAGATATGAGAGCAAATGCATGCAGAATGGGAATTCTGG
>NW_022908309.1:0-369 GCF_012274545.1 Fukomys damarensis | reverse complement strand
TTTCTTTTTTTCATTAAGTTTATGGGTACATTTTAGGTGTATGATATGTTGGCACTCATCATTGGGAATTTGTACCTTTACACAATACATCTTGGTTCTTATTTTTCCACTGCCTTCCCTTCAACAGCCTTGCCCTTCCCTATCTACAAAGACTGTGTTTCCCTGTTTCCTTTGCTCATATTTTTCCTTATCCTTCTCCTCTTACCCCGACTTCCCCTACCCCTTTAGACTTTTACTTCTTGTTTCACGTTATCTATTATACATTTTTATTCTCATTTACACTCTCAGTCTCTCACAACAGAGAATCTATTTGGTATTTACACATGTGTGTCCTATTTATTTCACTTAAGAGTATGGCCTCAATGTGCA
>NW_022908308.1:0-603 GCF_012274545.1 Fukomys damarensis | reverse complement strand
CTACACCCATCACCTCCTCCTCCCATCCTCCTCTCCAGCACCCCAGACTCTGCTGTGGGTCCTCCCTGCTGCTATTAATTTTGTCCCAATCCCACCCCTTATCCTGGTTCTGCTCAGGGTCCTCTGTGCCGCGAAGCCTTCCCTGCCCTCCTGGTCCAGAGGGTCTCCACCGTTCATGTGTCTCTGTACTCTCCTGCCCCCTCTCCCGAGGAGGGTCCCTCCTTGCATCTTTATTTCTGCTTTGAGTGAGAGAGTTATTTTTAAGAGTGGTTCTTTGTATCTTGTCTGTTGAAGTTTACCTTTGGATATCTTTTTTTTAGTATCAGGGATCGAACTCTGGACCTTGCACTTGTAGGCGGCAGCACCACTGAGCTAAATCCTTGGCCCTGTAGCCTTTTTAATGTTAATATCTTTTCATAGCTTTCCAAGCTTGATTCCAGAGTTATTAAGTTTAAAACTGGCTGACAATTTGGGAGGCTGAGGCAAGAAGATCTTAAGTTCAAGCCCAGCCTGGGCAACTTAGCAAGACTGTCTCAAAATAAAAAAAGAAAGGTGAGGGATGTAGCTCAGTGCAAAGGACCTGGATTCAATCCCTATCTCCCC
>NW_022908307.1:0-1475 GCF_012274545.1 Fukomys damarensis | reverse complement strand
AAGTGAACTTGCCCAGTTCTGGGACCTTGAGCCGTGTTTCCCAGGGACTGTGGCCCAGATGGGCTGCTGCGCCTCAGCTTGTTCATCACGGGCTGCTCAGGTTTGGCCTCGGGGTGGAAGAGCCAGACCACCTCAGTCAGCGGCTCAGCGTGAGGTCCGTGGGCCTGGGGCTTCCCAGACATTTCCAGGAGGTTCACGAGGTTGAAACTGTTTTAATCGGAATACTAAGACCCTTTTCGCCTTTTTACCACACTCGTGTTTGCTCTAAAGGTGAGTTAGAAGCGTAGGCCTCAGAGCAGGTCAGGACGGCACGAGAGTGGACGAGGAGACCTTGTGTTACTCATGGCTGTGCCTGCTCAGAAACAGGAGAGAGAGAACAGTTCCATCTTCACCGAGAAAAGGCCTTGATGGAACTGAAAAGTATGGGCATTTGTTCAGCACTCCCCTGCCTCGCCCCCGTGTCAACATGGGACACACGCAAAGTGAGTGAGCAAGTGAAATCTGCTGCATGTTGAAACTTAGTGATGTCTAAAGGGAAAAATGCGTATGTGTTTATTTGAATTTTCACGCAACCCCTTCCCTATTTTTATGGAATTCCATGAAAAATGACTTGACAGATTACAGTTATGCAGACTTCAGCATTTGGCAGAAACATTTTCAAAATTAAAAGAACATGTCATTTCAGGGAAAACAAGTGTCAGTATTTGTTGCCAGTGATAAAATCTAAGCTTTCAAGTGAAAATTAGAATTTTAGAACATTTCTGTCACTGTGAGCTGGATAGCTTTATAAAACTTACAGTGCTTCCTTAAGAGATGTTAACAATGTGATTTATTTTTGACATTTAATAATGGAATATATTAGAATTTGGAAGATCTATCTCAATCAGTAGTTTCCAAGTGACCAGTGCATTGTGTGACAAAAAACAAAACAAAACAAATCACACAGGAGTAGAATATTCACTAAAAGTACAAGACTGAAGAATTCGTTTAACAGCACGGGTCATGGATGCAGTTTTTGTGTTCCAGATGACAGCCAAGTGTTACGTGTTGGATTTTGGTGTAGTGTCAAAGAAGAGCACCCACAATCATGGCAACTAGCTCTTAGCTTCCTCTTCTGTTTTCCAACTGCAAACATGTGTGGTTGGATTTTCTTTATATACCAAACTGGACGCAGCACAGCACAAGAAGTTGAAAAAGCAGAAAGAAAACTCATTCTCTATTAAGACAGTAAAAAGATTTACAAAAATGTAAACTAATACCACTCTTCTCAGTCATTTTTTTTGTTTTGGAAGATATTACTGCTATACAAGGTATGATTGATTTTAGTGGTCCCTAACCTCTTTGCCACTAGGGACAACTTCTGTGGAGCAGGCGTGGCTTGGAATGATTCAAGGGTATTCCGTTTGCTGTGCGCTTTATTTCCATCATTGTTACGCTGTGATAACACACTGCGCGATGACGGTCCCAGTTTCGGT
>NW_022908306.1:0-264 GCF_012274545.1 Fukomys damarensis | reverse complement strand
CCAAACCCCGAGCTAAAGTAAATCTTCTTTAAACTATGAGTGTTGGATGTTGTGTCTAGAAATTCGAAAGCTGATGACAGTGGCATAGAAAGCATTGTTTTCATTTTCTATATTGTAGGCTTACTGGGATGGAACTGGAGTGATTAATGGAGAGGGCTCTTTTCCCTTTCCACAAGTTCTTCACAGGCACAAGCTTCAAACTGAATTTAGAAATAAAAAGGGAAATGTTGAACAAGTTTAATTTATCATATCATTTACATTTCC
>NW_022908305.1:0-222 GCF_012274545.1 Fukomys damarensis | reverse complement strand
CTGTTTCATGGATTACTGCTTAGTGCTTTTATCCAGAATTAGAATGAGAATTAGGAAAGGAAAAAAAAAACAAAATAACTTGAAAATTTTTAAATTTGAGCTCTAGCTAGGTGTGATGGCATATGCCTATAATCTTAGTACTTTGGGAGGCTAAGGTACGAAGATCACAAGTACATGCCTAACCTGGGCAGTTTAGAGACTTGGTAAGTAATTGTCTCAAAA
>NW_022908304.1:0-211 GCF_012274545.1 Fukomys damarensis | reverse complement strand
TCAAGGTTAACGTAAGAGAAGAAAAAGTGGAGACCTGGATGTGACACTTCTTTGGAAGAATTTCGTAATAAACCGGAGCAGGTGATGGGGGAGTTGTCAGTGTAGGCTGTAGATTCAAGGGACAAAATGTAAACATTCAGGTGAACGTGCATTTATGTGCACACACGTACACCTGTACGTATGACTTCAGATGATAAAAGGCTGTTGATCA
>NW_022908303.1:0-2572 GCF_012274545.1 Fukomys damarensis | reverse complement strand
AGCCTCGCTGAGCTTCTGAGCCCAGCATCGTGGAAGCCTCTTGGCTGTTCACGCTCCAGGAGTGAAAGTGAGACTTAAGTCTTACAATGCAACACACACAAAGAGGACCACTGTTGGGAAATTCCTTAAAATGGTACCAGGAAGCTCCAAGATGTGTCGAGTCCTGCTGAGTCTGAAAGGGGCGGTTCCGGCCAGCTTCCCTGGGAAAAAAAGTTGCCGGCAACTCTTGCCAAGGCGGCAACACTGATGGAAAAATACAGAGCTCCCATTTCTAGCAGTGAAAGACACTGCCGTGGGTCCACTCCAGGAATCCCCCCCGCTGTGAGCACACTCATCCCACCGTCCTTGCCGATTTCTGCAGCAGCTCTGGACCCCTCTTTCCTGTGGGTCTTTAGCTCCACTGTTCTGGCTGCTTCAATGCCCCAAACTGACTCAAAATCTCAAGCTTTCTTGGCCATTGTGACTTTGGGGAAGAGCCAAGGTCACAGAGAGAGAGCCAGATCCGGTGACTAAGGTGGAGGAGGGCACAGCGTCGTGCTTTCAGGAGCTGCCTTTCCATTGGACGGCATCGGCACAGCATCCTCTGGATTTCTCAGTAGAAAGACCCTCAGGAAAGAGGACTCCAGAGCTGCTGTGAAAGCGGCGAGGGCCGTGGGATGTGGGCCTGAAGCGAGGGGGATTCTGCCGGAGACCCGTGGTAATGTGCCTTGCACTGCAACAGATTTTTTAAAAATGCAACTGGTCACATGTCACGAATTTTCCTACCCACCCCCACCTGCCCCGGCGGCGGACTCTGGAAAGCACCCCCGACCCGTGGCTCCTACAGTGACAGCACCTGCTGCCGCCTGCTGCTCCCCAACTAGGGGCTCTCTGCGCCCCACGGTTGCCTCTGGTGCAGCTGCTCGGGGCTGGGTCAACTTCTGCGGCCCGACCTCAAGCTGCTTCTCCAGATTTGTCATCCGAGGTGTCCATGGAGCTGAGGGTCCCAGCATCTGAGCGAGGAGAGGGTGAAGGCAGCCCCTCGTGCTGAGGGGCCAGCGAGCCATCCCCACACAGCTCCTGGTCGTTACCTTTTACGAGATCCCGGGGACTGACCCACGGCCCGCGCACCAAGTTACATCCCAGCCCTTTTTTATTTTTTATTTTGAGACAGTCCCAAGTTTTCAATTCTCCTGCCTCAGCTTCCCAGAATGACAGAATGAACTATCACGCAGACTCTCATCCAAATTTAAACCAAACCAAAGCCCTCCCACTGCAGTCAGTGTGAGAAGGTGCCGGTGGGGATTCGGGGCTAAACCGAATGGGAACCAAGTGTGCTGGTTACATAAACAACGCTGGGTGTGGGCGGAGCGGGCATCAGATCTGTGCCTCGATACGTGTGCTTTCCTAATGTAATCAGTGTGTTCTATCAAACCACAGACAAGCCTGTGAAGTTACAGTATGTGCTGGCTTAGAAAAAATGCACAAGAACATGCTCACCTACAAGCTCTTTCTTTCTCCAAGAAGAATCAGCACCATTATGTTTGAGGTTTTTGTTGCTTGTGGCTGTTCTTGTTTTTTGGAGACAGGGTCTCAGTATGTAGTCCAGGTTGGCCCTAACTCACTGTTTGTTTTTGGTACTGGGGATGAATTCGGACCTTGAACTTGCGAGGCAGGTGGCAGAACCACCGAGCTGAATCCCTGGCCCTCAAACTATGTGATACAGGCTGGCCTCGAACTCATAGCAATCCTCCTGCCTCGGCCTCCCGAGTGCTGGGATGACAGGCGTGGCACTTTCAAGCCAACCACGCACCAGCCTTCCCCGAGGGCCCAGCTCAGGGAGGAGCTGCAGGGCCACCTCATTCTACAGCGCAGACTGCAGGCAGGGAACTTCTCCCCGACACAGGACACAAGCCCGCGGGCCTTTCCCACTGCCGTGGACGACTTACTCCCACCCCTGCTGAAGGCACCCGCGGTCTGCCCAGCGTGTGGCGGGTGGCAGACCGAGGACACCGTGGCATCTCAGCCCACGTGTGTCCATCGTCTCAATGATGCCTGACTGCTGGCAGAGCTGCGTCCCGGTTACCACTCGCTGCACCCCAGCCAACCGGTCCATTTGCAATTGCTGGGCACTGCGCCCGGACTTTGTCAAACTGAAAAGGAACTCCTTATTGAAAAGGAAAAATAAATCCAAGGAAAACAAATCTCAGTGGTCGGCGTTCTCCTCAGGCTTCTTACCTTTCCGAGGCTCTGAAGGCCGTTTCCGCCCCAGGCGCCAGGAGCCTTCGGTTAAGGTCGAGGCAATTTCCGGGCGGGGCTTGAGTGGTGGCAACGCCTCGGGGTTTTGGGAGCCCTGTTTAATAAGCACAGAAAAGTGATTATGCAAATGACAGCCACACCGGACACCCGAGGTGCCTCGTCATTTTTGTTTATTTACCTGGAAGTCCCCGGAGCCAGTCCAGACCCTAAACACCGGGCCTCTCTTGGGAGGGGAGACAGAACCCGGCCCCGAAGGCGGTGAAGACCGCCCAGGCCTCCCCGCTCCCAGCGGAGGCCCAGGCTGCCCAGGGTTGCTCGGAAAACCGCCCAGCAG
>NW_022908302.1:0-357 GCF_012274545.1 Fukomys damarensis | reverse complement strand
TTTTTCATGGTATGGCAGAATAAACTACTCCTTTACATCCTGAGGGCTGTTCAACTTTCCAGTATACACCGAAGCTTGATAATGGCCCTCTTTGGCCAGTATGTGACTGGAATGCTCTTTGCTAGAATTAGGGCATCCCTGGTGTGGGAATTCTGACCTGTACTCAAAGCAGCACTTGACATTCTCCAACTTTATGAATCTCAACAAGTCATTCAATATATCTGAGCCTTACGTTTCTCACCTTTAATCAGCAAAATTTCTGCCATAATTGTCAGGAAGCACAAGTAACAAACTGCACTATAGATCAGTAGTGCATAAAAATAATATTTTTTCATATCTTACTGTATTCTTTCCTGC
>NW_022908301.1:0-402 GCF_012274545.1 Fukomys damarensis | reverse complement strand
TTTGTAATAGCTAAAACTTGGAAACAGCCCATCAGCCCATCAGTTGGAGACTGGATAAAGAAGATGTGGCTTTTCTATAAAATGGAATATAATTCAGCCATAAAGAATGAGAAATCAGAGCCATTAATAGGAAAATGGATGCATATTGAGGTTATACTCTTAAGTGAAAAAAATAAGTCACATGTGTAAATACCAAATAGTTTCTCTAGTGTGAAAAACTATAATAGTACATGAGATCCTAATGAGATAATTGATAATGTGAAATAGGAAGAAAAGTTGTAGGAAAGTGGGAAGAGTAATGGAAAGGGAATGAGGGAAAAGAAAAAAATATGAGAAAATGAAAAAATGGAAATAGTGTTTGTAAATGGGGAGAGGAGGAGGGGTTGAAGGGAGGGCAAGGGT
>NW_022908300.1:0-514 GCF_012274545.1 Fukomys damarensis | reverse complement strand
GTGCACACAAGCCTCCAGAGCTCTGTATACTTGGGGATAGGTTCAGTTTGACGTTATAACACAGACGCACTTTGAAGAGGGCGTCTGCAGTTTAAAGTGCCGTTTTCCCTGGGAAACAGCTTCTCTCACCGCTTAGCCCTTTAAAGCGAAATTGGTCAGTTTCATATGTGAAGTACTCCACAGAGAAAGGTGCTGCAACTCTGTGAGTTTTCCAGTGAAGTCCACACCTTATGTGGAGTTCTACTGTATTGCTTTTTGTTTGTAAGTCTCTGCCTGGGAGAGATTGAAACACTGTTGTGAGGCACTTTTAGCAGAGAAGCTCTTCAGGCCTAAGAGAGTGCCTAGCAGCTCTTAGTGCACACAAGCCTCCAGAGCTCTGTGCACTTGGGGATAGGTTCAGTTTGACGTTAGAACACAAACGTACTTTGTGGAGGGCTTCTGTGGTTTAAAATGCAGTTTTCCACGGGAAACAGCTTCTCTCGCAGCTTAGCCGTTTAAAGCGAAAGCGGTCAGT
>NW_022908299.1:0-202 GCF_012274545.1 Fukomys damarensis | reverse complement strand
AACCCAACTTATTGGAATTAAATGAATACCACCTC
Organism: Fukomys damarensis; assembly: GCF_012274545.1. Classification (NCBI taxonomy): domain Eukaryota; kingdom Metazoa; phylum Chordata; class Mammalia; order Rodentia; family Bathyergidae; genus Fukomys; species Fukomys damarensis. The sequence continues at coordinate 167 of NW_022908299.1, read as the reverse complement.
CTATCAGCCAAATGCCATACTGAGCTTTATTGAAGCCCAAATTATAAAATTTTAAAAATGGATCCTAATTCCCATAACACACACACTCTCCAATGTCCCAAGTGTGAGAACCATTATTGCCTTGTGACCTCATAATGGACTCCAGAGTGTCCCGTGTGATTTTTTTT
>NW_022908298.1:0-237 GCF_012274545.1 Fukomys damarensis | reverse complement strand
TACCATGCTCATCTGTAGTCTGAGTTTTATGTCATGATCCTACAATTTGAAGGTAAGAAGTAAAAAGTGTTAGGTGAATTTCCTCCTGAACACTTTCCATGTATACATAGATTCTGTGTATAAATCCTCAGAAATTGAAATAACATATCTATGCTAATTAGGAGCTGTGTGCATTGATCCTCCAAGGTCATACAACTGAGATCATTAGCCAGCACCTCCAGACCTTTTCTTTTCCAG
>NW_022908297.1:0-702 GCF_012274545.1 Fukomys damarensis | reverse complement strand
AAAAAAAAAAAAAAAAGATAGGGGAAATTTTGTATTAATTATTGCTGTTTTAAGCATCAAAACCTTAAGGGCTTGCCATAATGGTGTTTGCTTATTTTCACTACCCATAAGTTCATAATGTTTTCAGGATCATTCAGTTCTAAATATATATCTTGATGTACATTATCATATCTTTGTCTATAAGTTACTTAAAGTTGTATTTAAAATTTCCATATGTTTGCAACCTTATTTTAAAAACATAGCCTTTTGGCAAATCATTATAGTATTAACTAAATTGCTTTTTACTTGAAATACTATATATCCACTGCCTAGTTTTTCAAAATTGTTAGGGTTTAATATATAGTTTAATACTTAATATTATTCTAAATACTTCATTTATAAAACTATATTTTGCAGTTCTTGGGTACAATATTCCATAGATGTCACTTAGATAAAGCTTATTAATAGAAATTTTTGTATGTTCTATATCTGCATAATATATTAATTACTTTTAATGATGTGTTATAAACTTCAACTGTAATGATAAATTTTATTATTGCTCCTTATGCTTTTGTCCAATTTTTGCTTAATAGTTCTTGAAACAATCTTATTAAGGTTCTTATAAATTTTACCATTCTGGAGGATTGAACATTTTATTACATTAAGATGCCTGTATCTCTACTCACATGTTTTTGCTGTATTTGCTTTTATTTAATTTTTTTT
>NW_022908296.1:0-769 GCF_012274545.1 Fukomys damarensis | reverse complement strand
CAACTCTGTGAGTTTACCAGTGAAGTCCCCGTCTTATGTGGAGTACAACTGTATTCCTTTTTTTGTGTAGGTCTCTGAGTGGCAGAGATTGAAACACTGTTGTGACGCACGTGTACCAGAGAAGCCCTTAAGGCCCAAGAGAGTGCCTAGCAGCTCTGAGTGCATCCAAGACTCCAGAACTCTGTATAATTGGTAATAGGTTCAGTTTGACGTTAGAACACAAATGCACTCGGCAGAGGGCTTCTGTGGTTTTCCCCGTTAAACAGCTTCTCTTGCTGCTTAGCCGTTTTAAGCGATAGCAGTCCATTTCAGGAATGTGAAGTACTCCACAGAGAAAGGGGCTGCAACTCTGTGAGTTTACAAGTGAATTCCCCGTCTTATGTGGAGTACAACTCTATTCCTTTTTGTGTGTAGGTCTCTGCCTGGCAGAGATTGAAACACTGTTGTGAGGCAGGTGTAGCAGAGAAGCCCTTAAGGCCCACGAAAGTGCCTAGCAGCTCTGAGTGCACCCAAGCCTCCAGAACTCTGTATACTTGGGGATAGGTTTAGTTTGACGTTAGAACACAAACGCACTCGGCAGAGGGCTTCTGCGGTTTAAAGTGCAATTTTCCCCGGGAAACAGCTTCTCTCACTGCTTAGCCATTTAAAGCGAAAGCGGTTAGTTTCGGGAATGTGAAGTACTCCACAGAGAAAGTGGCTGCAACCATGTGAGTTTACAAGTGAAGTCCCCGTCTTATATGGAGTACAACTGTATTCCTTTTTGTGTGTA
>NW_022908295.1:0-251 GCF_012274545.1 Fukomys damarensis | reverse complement strand
GACTGGCCTTCTCAAGCAGGATGGTTTTCCTCTGGCTTGGTGACAGTCTCCCTGCTGTGGGCAGTATATCCTGAACATATGCACGGAGCCGAAGGCCGTGAGGGCTGTCTGACTGGCAAGCTAGGCAGTGGCCAAAGTTTATGACATTCAGAGAGGTATGAGCCACGACTCTCGCAGCTGTTAAGGGATTCTACTCATTCTGTGCGAGGCAGCTAAGATGGAATGCAGGCTCACTGCGGCTTGATTGGCCA
>NW_022908294.1:0-208 GCF_012274545.1 Fukomys damarensis | reverse complement strand
TGGCCAATCACTACCTATTCTATTAAGGCAGAAATGTTCAGTTCTGTGGAAAACCACAGTACACCCTACCTTCAAAAAAGTCACTGCCCTCACTTTACCTCTCACAGCCAAACTGTCTGGTATGTGAATCCCTTCCATATCATTCGCCCCAGTCCTATCCGTAAACCTAAAACACAACCTGATTCCTAGGTTCCCATAGGACCGTACT
>NW_022908293.1:0-978 GCF_012274545.1 Fukomys damarensis | reverse complement strand
TGTGTGTGTGTGTGTGTGTGTGTATGTGTGTGTGACATATGTATTACAGATCACCACTAGAGGATCAGAAAGAAAGTAGATCTATTTCCCATTCTCAGGGAGACTAGAAGGGATCTGTATTCTAACTGCCAAGAACCACTATGTACCACTCTTTAAACATTTTGCTATTCTATATTCAATAGCTCAGCTGTTGAAGAATACACCCTCATAAACCACTCTGAATGTGAGGAGGACGGTGAATGTAGGACCATCCCAGCCCATGTGGAGAGATGGAGGGTGGTGACTCACACTGTTGTCAGAACCCTGCAGGGTTAGAATTCGGGATGCTCCTGAGGAGACCCTCTTTGAAGAATAGTTGGTGCTTTGCTTTTGAACCTGGGGAAAGTCTTGTACTGAGTCTACAGCTTTTGCCTTATCTCCCAAATGCTTCCAAAAGTCGTACAGTTGCTCAGTATGTGCTGGTGCTATAAATGAGGCAATCAAGGGAAGAAAGGCCTGCTGCTGCACATTTACTTCTTTGTTGACACTGATGTGAAGGAGCGATGTTATACTAGGAAGAAGGGGATGTGAGTGTCCCTAGTGGATCTGAGAGTAAGACATCCTAAAGGGTAGTTCAGACAGCACAAAGAGGCTCCTGAAGTGTGAAGAGACTTGAGACAAAGTATTTTCTCCAATTGTGCCAGAAGAAAGAGAACTTTGAAGAAGGAGGAAAGTGACATACTTTTACTATCACTAGATAGTGACAAAAATAGCAGTTCATTTACTGCACATGTGCCATATGTTTGTGCATGCTTAGAAGCACCTTAAATATATTAGCTCACTTATTGGAATTGAATTATAATACCACACTTAACCACTTCTAGTCAGCCCTCTGGTCTGAATAAATTCTACCCTATAGGAATGTCTGTGATCTTAGGATAATAGGAAAGAGTTAAGAATGAGTAAAGACAAAAGTAGTTCTATATGGGTTAAAAAAAA
>NW_022908292.1:0-218 GCF_012274545.1 Fukomys damarensis | reverse complement strand
GGCCACCCCCTATCAGGTGGCTACTGGTGTAACCTTGTACAGGGCCTGCCCCCAACCAGTGACACAGTGTATTCTTGTCCCCCCATGCTGATGGGCCTTTAGCCCCACTCTCTCTACCTGTCCCATCTTCTGCCACTGCCCTGCCCTACCAAGACGTTCCTGTTGCAGGTATCCCTTTGGGCCATTCCTGAGTCTCTGTGGTGCTCTCCCTGTCCTGT
>NW_022908291.1:0-278 GCF_012274545.1 Fukomys damarensis | reverse complement strand
TTACTAATGCAATTTTTTCTGCATCACTAAAAGGTAAATAACATCATTTGACTTCAATTAAATGAAGTGACACTAAAACCTTTGTAAGCCAAAATACAACAATAAAAATACATTAGGATGTAAATTTATAGGCACTCCATAACTTATGCATTAGAATATATTGTACTGTCAGCTGTTGCAATTTCTTTCATTAAAATGTAAAACAAATTTTACTCGCTAAATTCACAACAGAAAGGAATCATGAAAAATTGCATTTCTTTACAAGGTCTAACTCCAGT
>NW_022908290.1:0-320 GCF_012274545.1 Fukomys damarensis | reverse complement strand
GCTTGTTTGTAGGACTTTGGTACACAGATTCACGTTTTCCTCAGGCCAACATTTTGGTATTGCTGTTGAACAGTATTTTTCTGCGGTGTTTGCTCCTGTAGTGATCATTGTAGTTTTGATGGTTCTTTGTATTTATAATTGTTGTATGTATCGTAAGATAACAAGAATGTATCAATCTTTTGTGTTTCATCATGGGCGACTTGCTATGGCTGTCTTCTGAATTCCCGTTCAGGTGTGGATTCCTTTGAATACTTCTTATCACTTCTCCACTGTTGTTTGGGCACAGATTTCTTCCCCTTCTCGCAGGAAAAGAGTGGCAG
>NW_022908289.1:0-279 GCF_012274545.1 Fukomys damarensis | reverse complement strand
GCAACATTTAGCGATTTAGCAAGACAGGGGCTCAAAATAAACACGTAAAAAGGGGTCAGGGATTCAGCTCAGTTCTGTCTTACATTCATTCCCCACTCAATCCCCAAAAGAGAAGTAGAGAAACTCAAAGGGAGGTTCAAAGATTCAGAGACATCTCAATTGGTGACAGCATGGCACTCTCCTTGAATTCCTAAGGAAGCCTGCACACCTGGCTGTCACTGTCGGGGGTCCTGACCCGTAGGGAGAGTAGGTTCCATTGGCTGGTTTACTTAGCAACAG
>NW_022908288.1:0-489 GCF_012274545.1 Fukomys damarensis | reverse complement strand
ACATATATATATATATATATATTCCAACAGCATACTTATACCATAAATCATATATACCAACAGCATATTTACTAAAAGGCCTTTTATCCATTTCTTTTCTAAATCACTAGCATTCAAATTGGAAATATGATAGAGTTTGGGGAGCTTCCAGGTTGTGGTAGAGAAATCAATGACCATAGGCAACTATGCTGCATGTGAGGGCACAGAAGCCTAGAGCCACCAAGTCTGGGGTTTACTTTCCCTTCATTTGGGAATAGAGCAGAGTCTTTCAGGCCAGAAGGAATAGATATACTGAGCCATCTTTGCATGGGTCAGTGGATCTGCAATGCAACATGTTCTGGACAAGGTGGAGAGATGTCCTCAGCCTCAGTCTTGGTGAAGGAATTGTCCTTATGTTGTCCTTTCAAACATTATTTGGCTGTGTAGCATTTAGCTTGGAGTTGAAAGTGAAAGGAGCTGTTAAGTGCTGGAAAACATGGCAGATCTAAG
>NW_022908287.1:0-438 GCF_012274545.1 Fukomys damarensis | reverse complement strand
GAGTATTTGAGCCTATGTGTCCTTGTTGACTGATCTAAGTCTATATGTAAAAGGGCTTCTTAGAGCAGTTCTTGAAATATGAACCAATTAAAAATTTTACCTCTCACAATCTCTTCCTCTATTATAGAATCCTTTTCCCATTTTCATGTTTAAAGGCTTTTGTTTTGTAGTTTTCAAATCTTTCTAATGCTGGTTGACTTTTCATCATAATACAGTAGTTTCTTGTAATTGCAAGAGATAATGTTTTTGATATGCTACAGATCTTCTTAGTTGGCATAGACTCAATCTTTGGGCTAGGACTCTCACATCTGGAATAATGCAGCCTTCTGTGCCAGCACAGACTCCAGCTACAATTATGAGGGATGTTTCAAACAAGTTCACTAGCCTGTGAAAGGATCATAAATTCAAGAGTTTTCAGTAACTTCATCAGCTGAAGTA
>NW_022908286.1:0-921 GCF_012274545.1 Fukomys damarensis | reverse complement strand
TGTGCCCCAGATCCCAGGGGTGTGCGGGAAGCCAAGGATGCCAGACGCTCAGCCCAGGTCTACAGCTCCTTCTTTCTGGCCCCCATGGCTGAAGCCACTTTCTGCAGAGGCTGTCTGGCTCCAGGGCTGGGCAGGCAGAGAGCAAGTGCTCAGCTGACAAAGAAGGCATGCATGTGAGGAAGGACAGGCTGCAGGCTGGTGCACTGGGAGAGAAGCACTTGGTGGCAATTCCTGAGTCACTGCCTGGGAGGTAGAGGGATTGTGCCTCTCAGGCTTAGAACCTCAGCCCTTTATCTGGCACTTTCTGTATGCTCTGGAGAGAGCACCTCACATACAGGATCTTAAAATCAGTAGCTTCCAGGACTCAAGGAACCATCAGAGAGCAAGGATGGAAACTGAGATGTGTCTGAATCAAAGCCCAGGCCTTCGGCTGGCTCTGGCGGCTGCTAGGGTCCTGCCTTTTCAGAACCACACAAGGGGGGAAACAGCCACAGAGGAGTCTGCTGCTGCACCAGGGGAAGGTGGCACTGAGGGGCCAGGAACACTCTAGGGAAGACTCTACCTGCAGCCTCCACATCCCACGCCAGCCCCTTCTCCAGAGTCCCCTACAGCCTCTCAGAAGAGCTGCACTGACTCAGCATGAGGAAGTGGGGGGCAGCAAGAAGGGGAGCTTACACCACTGTCAGGATGCCTGCCGCTGTGAATGTCAGGCCTTTCAGTTGTACGATGGGCTCCACCAGGCTCTGAGCGCTTGGGTTGGTCTGGAATTGGGTGAAAGTGAAGTGGATCCTCAGGATGTTTGAATATTGCGTCAGGGAGAACTGCAAAGACCACAAAGGAAACCCTGGCACTCAGGATGTGTTATGGCGGCTGTGTCTTTTAATTAACTTCTGATTTGGGATGTTTTTGGTTTTTTTTTTT
>NW_022908285.1:0-238 GCF_012274545.1 Fukomys damarensis | reverse complement strand
AAGTAAGGACTCAGTAAATATCAGGCGTTGCTATGCTTTGTTGTGATTATTACACTTAGAGACAGAAATGTCTGTTTAAGGAAGCCACAGGAAGAGGTCCAGACTTGGTCATCCGCGAGACCTCCAAGACCTAGGCAACAGGGATGGAGTGTAGAACACCTTTGTCACTGGTTTCATCCCGTGCCTGTTCTTTATTGGCACCGCCTATTTGAGATTTTTCTCCAGATGACCTCCTTCC
>NW_022908284.1:0-1200 GCF_012274545.1 Fukomys damarensis | reverse complement strand
CCTCTCCCATACCTCCAAGCCTTGGACCCAGCCAACTACAGACAGAAATCTGTACAAACTGTGAGCTAAAATAAACCTTTCTTCCTTTAACTTGTGGGCATTGGGTATTTTGCCCCAGCAAAGAGAAGGTGAAACACTACTACATGTAAATGTTATATAAATAGTTGTTATGCTACAATATTTAGGGGTCTTCTTTTTAGTATTTTATATTTGAGATCATTCTAATCTGTGAACGTGAAATTCACAGTACAGAGCACCAGCGATATTTCCTTACTGGCCCATATGATGTCCGTTCCACTCCTGTGGCAAATCAGCTGTTCCTAGGAGAGCTTCACCATTCTTCCCACTCTGGACTTTGTTCAAGCTGGACTGTACCACTCTCATTTAACTGAAGAAATCTTTCTCTTCTCTGACTATTACAGATGTTGTAGAAGGTACAAGAGAAGGCACTCGGTGGCTTGAACAACAGAAATGCCCTACCCCAGAGTTCTGGAATGGAGATGGAATCAGATTTAGCAGGCTCGGTTTTTTCAGAGGGCTATGAGGAAAAACTCTGTTCCATGTCTATTTCTCTCAGCTTCTGGTGCTTTGATGGCAGGCGTTGCTATTCCCTGGCCTCTGACTCCCTTACTTGACTGCTACCTCCATCTTCACATGGTATTCTTCTTAGGTGTGCGTCTGTATCTGAAGTTTCCCCTTTTTCTAAAGACACTAGTCTTACAGATTAGGACTCATCCTCCTTTTAACTAATTATATGATTCCTTAACAAATTATATTTGTAACAACTCTATTGGTATGTTCTCCTCCTAACTATATCTACAGTAACTCTAGTCCCAAATAGGGTGGAATTCTGAGGTACTAGCCATCAGGATGTCAACACATAAATTTTGGAGGTGACACGATTTAATGCAGAGACCCTTTATTCAAAGCTTAGAGAAAATATCGCCTTCTCAAAAAATGCTTCTTTGAAGCGTTTAGTTAAAATCTCTTCTGTATTCTCAGGTAGCTGGTTTTATATGTCCATTCTTCTTTTCATAACATTTATTTCACTAACACTCATCCATTTAATCAATATAGAAGTGTGGGAAGAATAATGTTTTTTTCAACAATAGGATCTTTTTTTTTCTTTTTGTTGAATTTATTGGTACAATCCAGGTATACAGTACAGTTACATTCATTATTGGGATCCTGTACCTTTAC
>NW_022908283.1:0-255 GCF_012274545.1 Fukomys damarensis | reverse complement strand
TTCATTCATTGTATTGTCGCATCTTAGGCATAGAGTATGATGACAGTTGTACCTTCACATGATTTATCTTGGTTCTTATTCTTTTCCCCAGTTCCCTGCCCTCCCTTTACCCCCTCCACCGTTTCCCATTTACAAAGACTTTGTTTCCATTCTTTTCATTTTCTCATATTCCATTCCCTTCTTTCCTTTCTCCTCCTCCTCCTCCTTCCCCTTTGCACTTTTTCTTCCTACTTCACATTATCTATTATACTTTTT
>NW_022908282.1:0-296 GCF_012274545.1 Fukomys damarensis | reverse complement strand
AATAAGGGTCTGTCTCCAGTATTCATGTTGGATTACTATCTGTCTCTTCAGCTCTCTTCACTCCCTTCCTCCCTCCCTACTTCTCTTTTCATTCTTTGTCTCTTCTTCCTACACACACACACACACACACACACACACACACACGCACGCACAGGGCAGTGCTGCACCCCAGGGCACCAGCCACTGTACTCTGACGAGAGCAGTGACATCTATGTGCACTAAGATGGGTGTCCACCTCTCCAGGAGGTGGGAGTTTTTCATTTTGTTTTGCTTTTTTACAGTAGCTTTAGTGAATG
>NW_022908281.1:0-211 GCF_012274545.1 Fukomys damarensis | reverse complement strand
GTGAGCACCCAGCAAAGCCTGCAGGAGCCAGGCGGTGGCCCCCTCCCTTCTGGGGGTTTCCAGAAGGTTAGAGGCTGCAGGAAGAGGCCAGAATCCTCCCCTGTGGCTTCCTCATTCTCTCTTTTTCCTCAGTTGCCCCAGTACAACGTAGAGGGGAGGGCAAACACGGGGGGCATGGGCAGAAGATACCCGTGCGGGAGGCCACTGCTCT
>NW_022908280.1:0-5904 GCF_012274545.1 Fukomys damarensis | reverse complement strand
TTTTTTTTTTTTTTTTTTTTTTTTTTTTTTTTTTGCCCAAATGCATTTGAATTGGGATTCTGTCATTCTCAACCCTTTATCTCTGACCCACTCACCATGATTTTTCTCCAATTTCCAGGTGTCTTCTGCATTTGCACAGGTATTGTCCTATTCAAATGTAAACGGCCTTCCTGGGCTGCCCACTACAGACTCACAGGCCAGGTAGGGGAAGAGGGGCTGGGAGCTGGGGAGTTGTCCTTGATGTTAGACAAGAAAGACATCAGCATTTCTGCCCCAGTCCCTGGTGGAAGGACCTGTGAGGAAGGGAAATGCAGAAGGGTTGTTTATCAGCTAAAGGAGCATTGCATTCCTCCTGTGCTCAGAATCCTGGTAAATCAGCACTCTCCATCTCCCAAGAGTCAGCCCAGCGCCATACTGAAACAAATCTTTCTCTTTAAAGTCATACGTTTTCCAGGTGGGTATTTCATTCAGACGATCTAGGTAACTTAAGAAAACACTTGCCATCTCCAGTCATTTGCAAGCGATGCAGAACGTGAAGTCATCAAACAAACTGGCCTGTCCATCAAGCCAAGTGTCGAGGAGGAAGGGGGAAGGAAATGGGGCGACTATAGAAAGGAAGTCTGAGGGGCTGTGGGGATGGGAAGGTCCTGCTCTTGGCTGTCCCCCCATTAATGTCCTGGTTGTGAGGCTGCACTGTTGTTTCACAAGATGTCACCTGGGGGAAAGAGGCAAGGGGTACTCGGGATCCATTCTATTATTTCTTAAAATTGTACTTAAATCTACAATTATGTAAAAACCATTTTTCTAATTAAAATAAATGTCAATCAAAAAACCATAACAGAAGCATGGAACTCTGGAACATTGACTTCCTGCCTTTCTCCTCACGGAATGCTGATTAGGAACATGTTTCAAATCCTCATTACCAGCATTCCACCAGTTAATTATACAAGCAGGATAGACACTTACATATCACTGGAAGCCTGGGTTTCAGTTCACAGATTTTCTTAAATAAGATTCTTGAGGTTTTTGAAATTTTTTACTTCTTCCACTTTGTTTTGGTGCATTTAAAAATTCGGCCTTGGGAGACTGTAGAGAAATGTGCTAAAACTTGTTCATGAAACCACCCATCCTGGTTGATAACAAATGTGTCCCACACAGTCACATTTGCCTAAGCTTCTATGCCATTCCAAGTGCAGGAAACCGTGCTAAATATTTATCGCACATCATTGGCTTTGACAAAGAGCTGTAGCATTATCTTATGAACAGATGAAAAGATGGGTTTGATTGCAGCTTCCTCACTGGTTTAATTGTCTCTTCTGAATAAATACTGCCTCTCTACCAATGGTATTAGTCCCCCATCTGCCATTTCAACAGTTATTATAAAAAATAATCACTAGCATGGATGCCAAGTGATAACCCAGTTTATTTTATAATTTTCTCTATTGTGTTGAAAAGCTCTCTCCCTCGGGTAGTGAGAGTGAGCACTATTTTTCCCCCAGTCTTGGTAACACTCACCATTGTCAACAGCATGAAGAGTGATTGTGTAAAAGCTATCATGTACGTGAGGGGACTCGGTCAGAGTGCTTCCCCGGTGGTGATCACTCCTGAGTTTCCATCCACAGTGACCCCATCTGCCAGATCACGGGCCAGTTCATATCTTGTAGAAGGAAAACAAACACACATTTTAAAATTTAAAAATTACATTCAAAGACAAATCAAAATAATTATGGTCTAGGAGCACCATTCCTATCACAAGCAATGTGGAAATTCTAAGACCCCTGGAGAACTTCACTAACCCTGCAAGGCTCACTTCAAAGCAAGGCCCCAGGGTCGCAGTGGGTGATCTAGCCCAGCCCCCTCACCTGTGTGGACCTGGTACCATTTTAAGAGGTGGGCACGCCAAACTCCCAAGATTTCTGAGAGCCCTGGGCCAACAGAGGGCATCACTTGGAACCAGGTCTGGTTGCTAACAACAAATGCCTCCCAAGGGGCCCACAGTAGCAACTTCCTGTACTCAACCAAACGACAAGCACAGGTCCAGAAAGGGGTGGAGAAGAGCAGTCCTTATTTGGTAACCTGTTTTCTAAGGGTTCAATAGCTATCATTCTCTGACTCCTTATGAGTCACAGTTATTAAAGGTATTGAAGCTTTTCCATTTAATACTTCACCTCTAAAGTAAAGTTTCAGAAGCTTTGGTGTCTTTGCAATGTTTCCTAACCAGGTGTAGAAGCTCAGAGTTCATCTGTGGACCATCTCAGGCCAAAGCATAGCCTGCTGTGCAAGCCTGGGCGTGAGAGGTTAACCACAAGGAATGCAGATGGAGCGGAATAAAACAACATCATCTGCACACCAGATTATCACCTCTGCCCTGCTGTATAAGACACCAAACCAGCACCTTGGAAGAACAGTATCTGAGGTTAAAGTGAATGGACTGTCCAGTTTTTAAGTTCAGCGCAATCCAAATATTTACCGAAATCTACAGCAGAGCCAACCACACTCAGGAAAACATCAAAAAAGATGCAGGGGTTCTCCATCAGTGGTTCCCAAAGGTCCCTGGCCAGCAGCACCACCGGTGAACCTACTAGAAATGCAAACCCTCACCCCAGGACTTTGCATCACCAATTTTACCAGTGGGGCCCGGCAATCTGCATTCAACAAGTCCTTCCAGGAGTCTGATGCATACATTGTTTGACAGCCACTGCTTAAGAGCTTCACTTACTCAACAGGCACCAGAGTGGTTTCTGGTTATCGCTCACAATGAGAATATTGCAGAGAGTGAGAACCAGCATGGAGAAATTCTGATAACCATCAGGATTGCTGTGTCCCCAGGATATGATTACTTTTCTAGCAATTAATTTGTAGCATATTGCACAAATTTTCACTCCATAACTCATGGAATTTTTTTTTAAATCTGGCTTTTCCTAATAGGAATGTTGGGAAACATTGCTCTAAGGAGGGGGGTCTCAAGCTCCAGCGTGGACAGGTGCTAAGCAGGTGACAGAGATGAACAAGGTGGACCTCACAGGGACAGGGGCCAACTGTTGAGCTTGAGCCTGAGAAAGGGCAATATGCAGGAGACCCGTTCTGTCTCAAATGGTCATGGCCCCATAGAAATAGACCAGACACCAAATCTTCCTCATTTTTTCAAGAGCATCCAGAAAAATCCAAGTACATGATCTCTTGATTTTTTTAAAGACTGAAAACTTTACTTTCAAAAACAAAACTCTTAATTCAAGTACTGGTGGGTAGATGAGTGGATCATCAAAAATACAGTAAATGCATGTGAAGAGCCAGGGACGTAGCTCAATGGCACAGCGCCTGCCCAAAACACAAGGCCCTGAGTTCAGTCCCCGGTACCCAAAATAAAATAAAATAAATAAGTAAAGGCACATGGCTATTCATCCTTACCAAGGGCAGAAACTGTGACATGTGCTCAACACAGATGCACTTTAAATACATTATGCTAAGGGAAGGAAAGCCAGACACTTAAAGACAAATGCTGTAGGATTCCACTCATGGGGAACTGAAAAAATCAAACACATAGGGGCAGAAAGTAGAAGACGGGGTGCTATAGCAGGTATAGAGCTTCACTTGGGAAGATGAAGATGTTCTGGGGGTAGATGGTGGTGATGGTTGTACAACCACGCATACGTACTTCATGCCATTAATCTGTATACTGCAAACTGGCAAAAATGACTAATTTTATGTAAACCTTAGCAATATCTAAAAATAAACAGCTACTTAGGAAGTCCAGAGCAAGAAGGCTGTCTGTTTCTCATCTCTGGTAAAGAAGGAGAAAGAACACATTGTGACAAAGTATTTTTGTACAAAAAAAAAACCTCTAGGAGAAACTTGTGCTGGGTGGGAAGGGAAATGAGCAGGCAGATTCTCCATGTTGGGGAGAGGCACTGCAGAATGAGGAAGACAGTTCAGCCCGGGTGTGGCTTGGATTTGGAACCCACCGGCTGTGCCTCGGATGCTCAGAGGCAGGACTTGTAGAGGGTGACATGGGTATTGCAGGTATAGCCCGGAGACTAGGGCCTGGGGAGGGCCCATCTTTGGGAGCCTGGCCTGGAAGCCTATCAGTCTGGCCCTGGCTCCTCCTCTCTCCTTCTGCCTCTGCCTGGTGACCACCATGACAGGAGCAGCTTCCCTCTGCATAGCTTCTTCCACCGTGCTGGTTCTGCCTTGGAGCTGGCCCACCATGCAACCTCGGATGGTGTAGCAGACGTCCCTGCCCAGTACTAGTGGGCTGTGAGTGGCACCTACTTCTTGTTACCATAATTCAGCCATATTGTTTTCTGTCAGGTGTTAGACTGAAGCTCTGAGAGGCTCAAATGCGCATGTCAGCTGGTGCACTGGGTGAGCACGGCCCCTCCCTCAGTGGCTGCCATGGAAACCGAGGCCCTGGTCTGGGAAGTGGCACAGCTCTGCTGAGTTACATGGCTTCTCACTGACTCAGTGGGTCGCGTGCTAATTGTACCTGGTCCCAGTACTGGACTGTTCTATCCAAGCCAAATAAGCAGCGCTTCCTCCCTAACAGCCCTGCCTGGCACAACCACGCCAGGCATTCGTCAGAATTTCACTAGCTGCCTTCTAAGCACATCCTGCTCCCTATTCCTTCCCATGACTGTATTCAATAAACACTGGATGTGCCTGGGGCCTTTGTCAGCAGCACTGACCAGATCTGAATCAGGTTCTCCACTCTAAGTCTCGTTTCTGTCTGTTCTTGAATTCACCTTGTGCTGTGTTGGCTCACAGTGGGCGAGGGCCCAAGGCAGAGGTCCTGGTAACGTTCCCTTCCCTGTCCCCTCCAGAGAGGGAGTCAACCTCAGGGACACACCAGAGGGGGTCATTCACCATTAAGAGTCCTCCTGGTGTGGACTAGTTCCACTGAACAAGCCACCCTTCCTGTCCTTCTGTCCTTACCTTATCAGACTTGGAGTTCTGACTGGACCCGTAGCACTGGAAGTTCCCAGCTAGACTCCAGGCCTGGCACTGTTCTCTCAACTGACCGTGAAAGGCAGGTGGGTCACAACCCTCACATGGCACTGGCCGCTGCCCTCCAGAGCTGCTGGGGCTGGTCCCCTTTGTAGGGGAAGAGCTGCTCTTGATTTTCCACAGCAGTGACAAGGCTGTGAGCTGTGTTAGTTTCATAATCCAAAGGCCACAGAGCCCAGAGAGAGGACTTCATTAGCACCTGCTGCTACTCTGGTTGAAGGAAAGATCAACTTCAAGTCATCCTCACCAACCCAAGAGCTTGTGGCTTTTGTGCTTCATTTATTATTTACATTGTCTTTGATAATGATCAAAAGACAGTCTTCGGCTCATTTTCAAATCACTTATGGAGTTCTTTTTTTTAATTCCCTCCTCCTCTCCTGGTTGAAAAGAGCCACCATCCATCAGAGGGTAATGAAAAATGCAACAAAACCCATCACTTAATGAAACATTAATGTGACAGCCAAGCTGCAAAAAAAATCAAGGGAACTTAGGGAAAAATAGATATTAATGATCATAGTTATCCAGGGTACAAAGTAGCCAGTGACTTAAAAGGACTGGAAGGCTGGGCACGCTCAGAAGATTCAATGGCAGGCATCTGGTGCACGGACTTGGCAGAACCTTAGTGTGCACAGTGTGGTCTGGGTGCCCCTGGCAACACCTACAAGTCTGTTACAGTGACAGGCAGAACTCAAGCCCCAGGCAGGCTGACTGCCTCAGTGTGCCTTTCCCCTGGGTGACTCACGTGTACCATGCAGGAGACTGTGGTGTCCTGGAGTCTCCCTGAGACCATGAAGCCCGGAAGCAGTGAGTCAGATCGCCCATTAGAATGCCTGTCCCACGAGCTGGGCCTGGTGGCGCACGCCTGTAATCCCAGCACTCGGGAGGCTGAGGCAGGAGGATCGC
>NW_022908279.1:0-1076 GCF_012274545.1 Fukomys damarensis | reverse complement strand
AACTGCAGTTTTTCCCAGGAAACAGCTTGTTTCCCAGCTTAGCACTTTGAAACCAAAGAAGTGTGTTTCCTGAATATGAAGAATTCCTCAGAGAAAGGTGCTGAAACTCTGTGAGTTTGCCAGTTAAGTCCACATCTTAAATGGAGTACAACTGTATTCCCTTTTGTTTGTACATATCTGCCTGGCAGAGACTGAAACAGTGTTGTGATGCACTTGTACCAGAAAAGCGCTTAAGGCCTAAGAGAGTGCCTAGCTGCTCTGAGTGCACACAAACCTCCAGAAATCTGTATCCTTGCAGAAAGGTTCAGTTTGAGGTTTGAATTCAAATGCACTTGGCAGCGTGCTTCTGCAGTTTAAACTGAGTTTTTAACTGGGAAACAGTTTCTCTTGCCACTTACCCTTTTAAAACAAAGCGGTTAGTTTTCTGAAGGTGAAGTACTCCACAGAGAAAGGTGCTGCAAATCTTTGACTTTACCAGTGAAGTCCAGATGTTATATGGAGTACAAGCGTATTTCTTTTTGTTTGTTGGTCTCTACCTGGCAGAGCTAGAAACTCTGCTGTGAGGGGCATCTACAAGAAAATGTCTTACGGCCTAAGAGAGTGTGAAGCAGGTCTGAGTGCGCACAAGCCTCCAGAACTCAGTAGAGTTGGAGATAGGTACAGTTTGAGGTTAGAACACAAACACACTCTGCAGAGTGCTTCTTCAGTTTAAACTGCTGCTTTCCCTGGGAAACAGCTTCTTTCACTGCTTAGCCCTTTGAAACCAAAGCGGTTAGTTTCCTGAATTTGAAGTACTCCACAGAGAAAGGTGCTGCAACTCTGTGACTTTACCAGTGAAATCCACATGTTATACGAAGTACACATGTATTTGCTTTTGTTTGTAGGTCTCTGCCTGGCAGAGATTGAAACACTGTTGTGAGGGGCTTCCACCAGAAATGACCTTAAGTCATAAGAGGGTGCCTAGCAGCTCTGAGTGAACACAAGCTTGCAGAACTATGCATATTGGTGATAGTTTCACTGTGAGATTACAGCAGAAATGCACTCTGTAGAGTGTTTCTGCAGTTTAAACTGCAGTT
>NW_022908278.1:0-357 GCF_012274545.1 Fukomys damarensis | reverse complement strand
TACACTGTTTTGTTCTATTCAGGACTTCAACTGATTAAATGAGGTTCACTCACGTTAGGGGGAATAAACTGCCTTACTTAGTTTTCTACCCAGTCAAATGTTAATCATATTAAAAGCATTCTCACAGACACACCTAGAATAGTTTTTGGCCAAATATTTTGTGGCTAGGTGCAATTAAAACAAAATTAACCATCATGGTAACTAACCCGGCAGAGCAACCCAAATCTTCCTTCAGGTGAGACTAGCTCTTGATAAGCATGCTTTTCTTAGGCCATGGACATTGCACTTTTCCCCTCGCAGTTATTACTAGCAGAAATATTACTTCAAGGCACCCTGCCTTGGATCGACCACAGATTC
>NW_022908277.1:0-222 GCF_012274545.1 Fukomys damarensis | reverse complement strand
TGTTTTAATCCAAACGTGTGTGTTCGTGTAACTACAATCTCATGGTTGCAACTAAAATCTTAAAAAGGGTTTCATCACCTCCCTGGCTGGCGGATTTAAAGGGGCTAATTCATCCATCCATCCATCCATCCATCCACTGACTTCTTCACCCACTGAAACATAAGCAGTCGCCACCAGGTGTGGCTGCAAACACCTGTCACCCCAGAGCTTTGAGAGGCTGAG
>NW_022908276.1:0-230 GCF_012274545.1 Fukomys damarensis | reverse complement strand
TTGCAACACAAGGTTGCTGTAATGGGTTGAGTGTCCTGCAAGAATTGCTCTGGGTGCCATGTGCTGGCGTGAATGGAAAAGGCCAAGAGGGTTCAGGGGTCCAGGAGGAGTATGCTGAGGAACTCCTGAAACGCCTGTGATCTGAGGGGCAAGCCCATTTCCTGAACGGCTGATTCAGAGCGTAGATCTCTAATAGGACAAAAGTACTTTACCTTGAAAAGGTAACATCC
>NW_022908275.1:0-667 GCF_012274545.1 Fukomys damarensis | reverse complement strand
TTATACCTGTATAGCCTTCAAAACACTGGAGGAAAAGTCTACAAAATGAAGATTCTGAAAAAATGGAGGCGATTGTATATTTTGTGACTTTCTTCAACTTCCCTTTTAAAAACTGTTGTGCAGCAAAATCAAAGACTTATCAACAACATTTGCAACAAACTGAGTAGCAGCTAATTCCCTGTGAGTCATAAATACAAGTGCTGGGGACAGAACCATAGCTACCAGCCCGATCTAACATCAGAGCTGTGAAGATGCTGGTGGGGAGATTGCAGTTGGGCCTCAGATGGCCCCCGTGGCAGCTGCTCACCGGGCAGTGGAATCCATCGGAAACCAGAAGCTGGAGTGAGCAGGGGACTCTGGGATCCAGGCTGCTGTTGTGAATGAGATAAAATTGGGTCGAGGATATAGCTCAGTGGTTCTGCCACCTGCCTCACAAGCGCAAGTACCTGAGAAAGGAAGAAAGGAAGGAAGGATGGAAGAGAAAGAAAGGAAAGAGAGAAAGAAAGGAAAGAAAGAAAGAAAGAAAGAAAGAAAGAAAAAGAAAGAAAGAAAGAAAGAAAGAAAGAAAGAAAGAAAGAAAGAAAGAAAGAAAGAAAGATAGGAAAGAAAGAAAGAAAGAGACTCTGATTCCCATCAGCCTCACAGTGCTAGAACTGGCTAGAGCTCT
>NW_022908274.1:0-244 GCF_012274545.1 Fukomys damarensis | reverse complement strand
CAAAATACCCAACACCGAAAGTGAAGGGAGGAGAGGTTTATTTCTGGCTCACCATGTGTAGTGTCTTCAGTCCGTAATCGGCTGGCTCCAAGGCAGGGTGGCATGGCAGAGGGGCACCACAGAGCATGTGATCAGTTCATAGCAAAACAGGGCAGGCAGAAGCCAGACAGCAGTAAAGTAGCAAGCAGCAAGCAAAGGCAGCAGCCCTCTTTCTGTCCTTTATATTCGATACCCTTAGGATGGG
>NW_022908273.1:0-207 GCF_012274545.1 Fukomys damarensis | reverse complement strand
TCCTTATTCCTGCACTCTCTCTATCCCCCCTGAAATTAATAGCTTTGTAAAGATAGTAAGGTACTTCTACATCCTCTGGATTCACTTCAAACCTGCTCCAGTTCTTTCACTTATTTACTCCTCTCGTCCTAACTCAGTCTAACCCCCCCCATCCTAAATGGTAAAGATGCTACATTGAAAAGCATATTCACTGCAAACATATTATGG
>NW_022908272.1:0-228 GCF_012274545.1 Fukomys damarensis | reverse complement strand
TTAGGCTACATAGTGAGTTCAAGGCCAGCCTGAATTACAGAGCAATAACCTGCCTCAAAAAAAATTTTTTTTCAGGCCAGGCATTTAGCTCAGTGGCACCGCACCTGCCTCGCAAGAGAAAGGTCCTGAGTTCAATCCCCAGTACCAAAAATATATATATATATTTTTTTTTCCAAGACATCAAAATTTCTTAGGCTAAGAAAGTAAAAATGTATCAAACTGAACATC
>NW_022908271.1:0-684 GCF_012274545.1 Fukomys damarensis | reverse complement strand
AAAAAAAAATGTAGCATTGCTGCCTTTAACCTAGACCTGTGGTGACAAACCTACAGCACGTGTGCCGCAGCAAGTTGTTTGTATCATTGAAAGCTCAAAAATGCTCCCTGCCACTGGCATAGACCAAGTGTTGGTGTAAGCCTGTGTTGGTAAATTCATGGCAGAGGCCAAAGGGTCACACAGCATGTAACCCCTCAGCCTATGAGTTGCTGTGGGCTTTACAGAGATCAAAGGCTATCACTAAAATGTAACTAGACGCTAACCTTGCTTATTGCATATCATCTGATCCCAGCGAGCATTTTGTAGCCTAGAAATCTGATTTAGTGAAGTTTCAAATGTGAGGGATTTGTCCAGAAGGTGGAGTATTAAAGGGAGCTGAGAGTAGACAGCAATCCCAAATACTGACTCTGACGCGTTCTTGGGCTCCATATTAAAGTTTCGTGTTTTATTTTTTTAATACCAAGGCATAACTTGTTTCTTTTCTTTACTTTTTGTATCCCTAGTATCCAGAAGATTCCCTGACATAAAAGGAAGTACTCAATAGTTTTTTTGTTTTGTTTTTGGTACCAGTGATTGAACTCAGGACCTTGTGCTTGCAAGGCAGGCACGGTGTCAACACACAGTTTTTGCATGAATGCAGATAAGTTAGGGTTCAAATGTCAGGGAGAGAATGAAGGTGATTTC
>NW_022908270.1:0-1899 GCF_012274545.1 Fukomys damarensis | reverse complement strand
TTTGTTTGTTTGTTTGTTTGTTTGTTTGTTTTTGGTGCTGGGGATGGTACTCGGGACCTTGCATTTGCGAGGCAGGAGGTGGAACCACTGAGCCAAATCCCGGGCCCTGGGTCAAATATTAAAACAACAAAATTCACCATTTTAAGTGTAAAATTCGATGAATTTTGACAAATATGTACACCTATGGAACTCCTGCTACAAGCAGCAAATAGATTCTCTCCACCAACTCCAACAGTTCACTGTGTCCTTTCCTCATCTCTCTTCCCAGTTCTGGTTCCAGAGTACCCCCGATGTCATTTCTGTCTCCTCAGATTAAATTTGTGGTTTGTTGCAATCATACAGTATGTATTATTTTATTTTAAAATAGTATTTCAAAATCATTCATATTGTTACGGTGTATCAACAGTTCATTCCTTTTATTGCTAGACTTATTTCATTGTATGGATATATATTTTCATTTACCACTTGGTAATCATTTAGGTTGTTGGCTATTAAAAACAAACCTTCTAAGAACATTTTGTTCATATTCTTTCATTTCATTGGCAAAAATATGAGTGGAATCACTTTGTAATATGATATCTGTTTAATTTTAAAGTATCTCTACAACTGCTTTCCAATGTGTTATATTTCCACAAGCAATGCATTATTATTCCAGTTGCTCCATATCCCCCATTAGTTGGAATTTTCAGTCTAAAACCATTCTAACAGATGTGTAGTAGTAGCTCCTTGTGGTTTTATCTTGCACTTTTTTGGAATGAACCTTTTCATGTGCACATCAGGCTTTCATGTCTTGTTTTTATGGTGTCTCCTCAAATATTTTGCATATTATAAAAATGGATTATTTCTTTTTAATGAGTTGTAGAGGTTTTTATATATTTTAAATGAAAATTTTTGTCAATATACTATTTTCTCACTTTTCTGTTTTGTTTTTTTGAGACAGGGTCTCACTATGTAGTTGAGGCTGACCTGGAACACCCTATGTAGTCCAGGCTGGTTTCAAACTCATAGCAATCCTCCTGCCTCAGCCTCCCAAGTGCCAGGATTACAGGTGTTTACCACCACAACCGGCCTATTTTCTCACTTTTAATTTCCTTTTTCATTTTCCTTTTTCAAAATTTGCATATATTTATGAAACAATGTATTTGTTTTATGGGTGGGATTAATATATATTATATATCATGTATCATTTCATATCATCATATCATATGTAGGCTATGTAATCGAGGCTGGCCTTGAGGTCAAACTCAAGATCCTTTTACTTCATCACCGAAGTGCTGGTGATATAGGAGATATGTAACTCCCAACCTGCTACATGTTAGATGTGCTGAGTTCGTGTCTTCCAAAATTGAAGAATGAATTGTAAGGGATAGTTAAGATAAGGAGGTCTAGAGTAGGAAACATGCTTTGAGGAATAACTCCTGAAAGACAGGAGGGGCCATGATAGTGGATTGCCACTGAGACCCTTTGTCAGGGTTAATTTATACAGCAAAATCACAGTGTGGGTACAACAAGGTCAAACTATAATCAACCTATAGGATTACAAGTATAGCTGCTTAGTTAATATTGATCCAATAGGGAAGTGGGTCACGTAGCAAAGGTACATGGAAAGAATAAAAGTATTTCTGGGAAGGGATGGATTACCATGCTGTGGTCACCCATCCAGGTGACTGGACAATCTGGACTTCCTGGACCAGGTGGTGCTATTTATTGTATAATTGTATAATTCCATGTTACTGTTTATCCCTTAGGGACATATGTAGGTCTGGCTTTTGCGTCTTTCTCTTGAAGCCTAGCCTTAAACAAGTGTGCCTCCAGCCACAGTTGTAAAGTATTCTCATCTTTGGCACTGACTCCCTTGAGGGCTTATCCCTGTTTGACTGCTTATTAATTTCTACTGAA
>NW_022908269.1:0-213 GCF_012274545.1 Fukomys damarensis | reverse complement strand
CAAAAATTCATTTGGAACCAGAAGAGACCTAGAATAGCAAAAGCCATCCTAGGCAACAGAAAATTGGCAGCAGGTATAACAATTCCCAATTTGAAACTATACTACAACCCACTTTAATAAAAACAGCATGGTACTGGCAAAGAAACAAACCTGAGGATCAGTGCAACAGATTGGAAGACACAAAAACAACTCCAGATGTACTCAGCTACTTCA
>NW_022908268.1:0-262 GCF_012274545.1 Fukomys damarensis | reverse complement strand
TCAAATGAAATTTTTGTAAATGTAAATATAATAACAAATTTAAAATATTTGTTTCTCTGTTGTGATTGTTATTATCTTTTTTACTGTTTAGTATACTGGGGGATGTCTTTTCCTTTTAAGACAACCCTCAATGAAGTTAATGGATACTGTTTTCTTTCTTCATGTCTTCTGGGGCAGGTTTTAGAAAAACTTTAAGAAGTTTTGTAATGATAGATTGTTATGTGTCTTTCCATCTCAATACACATCTGCAAATTTTCATCTT
>NW_022908267.1:0-368 GCF_012274545.1 Fukomys damarensis | reverse complement strand
GCGTTGTTACAACTGTATAAATAAGCAGAATCCTCTAGTCTTGCATCACAGCTGCCAGCTTTCCGGTGGCAGGGCTTGGAGTCTGACCTTCAGTTCTGTGTACGCAGACTTGCGTTTAATCCCTTACTGTGAACTCAGCTTCAGTGTTACTTTTCAGTATACCTGATGTCCCATAGTCTGTGACTATTGAAAAAAAACAAAAACGGAAGCAGAGCTGCTGGGCTGTGAGGGCTGGAGGCCAGGGGCGGGACCAGCATAGCCAATCCTGAGGAGGGCAGTACCTTACCTCTGTCAGCCTCTGGCACCTCAGTTGTGCCTCCTAGGGCTGGGATGGCACCAAGGTGACCGTCCCCTGCCCTGCCACTCTT
>NW_022908266.1:0-1221 GCF_012274545.1 Fukomys damarensis | reverse complement strand
AAAATAGGTTAGATGGCAAAAAAGGTGATCCAATGCATAACATATGAACAGTGCCTAGTGCAGGAGAGACCACATATTAAAATGCAAAGAATGACTAATTTTTAAAATATGGGAAAGCAGAAGGATGCAGAGTGCTGGATGAAGAAGATCAGGCTTTCTGATGCTCCGTGTGCATTGCTGCTCATCAGAGTCCTGCTATGTCCTGTTCACTGAGAAGCCCCATCTTGCCAAGGAGTCTCCCCAGAGCACCCTTCATGTCCCTGTTCCTCAGACTGTAGATGAAGGGATTCAGCATGGGGGTGACCATGGTGTACACCACTGAGGCGATCAGACTCATCTTAGAGGATGGTGTGGCTACAGAGCTGAGGTAAACCCCAAGACCTGTGCCATAGAACAAGGAGACCACCAAGAGGTGAGATGCACAGGTGGAAAAGGCTTTGTATTTGC
Organism: Fukomys damarensis; assembly: GCF_012274545.1. Lineage (NCBI taxonomy): Eukaryota > Metazoa > Chordata > Mammalia > Rodentia > Bathyergidae > Fukomys > Fukomys damarensis. The sequence continues at coordinate 774 of NW_022908266.1, read as the reverse complement.
CCCCTGCAGATGAGATTCTCAGTATGGAGAAGAAAATCTGACAATAAGAGAAAAGAATTCCAGTAAGAGGAAAAATACCTAGGGCAGTTGTCACAGAATACACCACTAAGTTATTGATGAAGGTGTCAGAACATGCAAGCTTCAGGACTTCAGGGAGATCACAAAAAAAGTGTGGGATTTCTGTGTTTTCACAAAAGGACAGTGTCAGAACAGTCAAAGTCTCAGACAGAGATCCCATGAAACTGATCAACCAGGACCCCAAAGCCATGAGCCCGCAGAACTGTGAGGTCATGATGACCCCGTAGTGCAGTGGGTGACAGATGGCCACAAAGCGGTCATAGGCCATCACTGTCAGTAGTAAATTGTCCAGGCACCCAAACATAATGAAGAAAAATATTTGTGTGATGCAGCCTGCAAAGGTGATGGCTTTGTTCTGAGTCTGGATGTTCACTAGTGTTTTGGGGACGGTGGTGGAGGTGAAACTGATGTCAGCAAAGGACAGGTTGGAGAGGAAGAAGTACATGGGGGTGTGGAGGTGGGAGTCTGAGATGACAGCCAGGATGATGAACAGGTTCCCTGTGATGGTGATCAGGTACAAGGGCAGGAGCAGCCCAAAGAGGAGGGTCTGAAGGCCAGGGTTATCTGTGAACCCCAGGAGGAGGAAGTTTGTGACTCCTGTTTGATTTCTTGTTTCCATGAGGCTGCCTTCCGTGAGAAAGAAAAAAGAAAAACAAAATTCTCTCTAAAGGGATTTCCCAGGACGACCATAATAGC
>NW_022908265.1:0-359 GCF_012274545.1 Fukomys damarensis | reverse complement strand
TTTGTGATTGCTATTGTGAATTGAATTGTTTTTCTATTTTCTGTTTCAGTGAGTCCATAATTTGTGTACAAGACGGCTATTAATTTCTCAATGATGACCTTGTATCCAGGTGTGCTGATCAAAGTGTCAATTAAGTTTAGAAATTATGGATTGCCTGGATGCAGTCTCTGGAAAGGGCCTATTTTAGAAATGCGATCTCATTTCATTTGTGTTATAAATATGTTTCTATACATTGGTACAAATTTCTTATCAGATGAATAGTAGCATATATATTATAGTAATACAGATTGAGACATGAATTCTATTTTGTCAGTTTTTTATACTTTATCAGCATAGAATCATATTCCACATGCAGTATG
>NW_022908264.1:0-348 GCF_012274545.1 Fukomys damarensis | reverse complement strand
CTTAGGACGCATGCACAAATATAATCCTGAATTCTAACCTCCCCTCCCTCAGATCTTTGTTACTTTTGTCATGCAATTATTATTTTTAAGTCACAGAAAAGTTTTTATTTATTGATTTTTGGTACCAGGGATTGAACTCAGGATCTTGCACTTATGAGGCAGGTGTGGCACCACTGAGCTAAACACCTAGCCCAAGTCACAGAAATTTTGATCAGTGCATTGCTAACAACTGTCTCTGGTTTCAGTGAGAGAATTAACTCCCTATTAGATAAATAATAATCAGTGCATCACAGAGGCTCAATAAGTAATTACATAGAATGCACTTGATTTTGTTTATTACTTCTCAAA
>NW_022908263.1:0-3369 GCF_012274545.1 Fukomys damarensis | reverse complement strand
CTCAGGAAAATCTACCTGAAAGGCAACGGCCTGACTTGACTCTCCCACGTTAGATATGTCAAACAATGAAGGCAAGAATTTTGACTTTTGGTACAAAATGAAGAGAATGTTTTTTTTGTTTTTGTTTTGTTTTGTTTGGTGCCAGGGATTGAAATCAGGACCTTGCACCCGTGAGGCAGGCATGGTGCCAGTGAGCCTAATACCCTGCTCAGAAAATGGTTTTTTGTTCATTTCATAAGCTGTGAGGTAGGATAGAAGACATACAGGTAGGCAGAAAGGAGACAGGGAAAATCATAATGAAAAATGTTCTTTTATAAAGACTGCGACTTCCGGGATACTGGGAAAGGCACGGGAGGCCACACACCTCAGCATCCCTTTGTAACTGAGGCTCCTTTCCTCCCATCACACCCCGACTCCCTCAGGACGCCGGCCTCCACACACCAGCTTAGCTGAGAAAGCAACAGCAGAACCCGACGTTAGTATGAAGGAACAGTTGAAGAATTCCAACAGGCTTATATTACGTATCTGGGCTCGTCCTGCACAATGGGCCAGTACCACTGTGCACCACCTTTCTCTGGGGTTTCCTACAGCCCTAGAGAAGCATCGATGTCCCCGCTTCCAGGAAATAGCTTTTCTCTGAGGAATTCCTTTCTCTGAATGCCTGCACTCCACTGTCAAGTGGGCCATTTAAAATTCTACCTGAGAAATCTTTTCTGTGCTTGTCACTGACCAGGCCTCAGGATTCTTTGTCACAACAGGGACCAGTGAACCTGCAAGCTGACTCTGTGGATGTGGTGGGTTTAGGTTCCTTATCTCTGTGGGAACCTGGGGCCCCTGTCTGAGGGCAGGTAAATCAGTGATTGACTCAGTTCTCAAGTATTGGTTGCGAAGTGGTAATATATTTATTTTGTTTTTCTTGTTTGTATTAGTTAGTATTCTTCTGTAGGGCAGAGTGTTTTCTTTTTCTCTGCTCTCTTTTCATTAGTGCAAAGGATTCAAGGAAAGGTTGTATTCCATATCTTATATTACAGGTCTTGTAATTTGTTTTGAGGCTCAAATTGCCCTGAGTTTGTACAGTGGGATCCCCTGCATACAGGCCCTGGAGTCTTCTGAAAATGTCTGAGGTGTTCAGAAAAACATATCTACTTTTGGTAGCAAGATTTTTCACAGTCATCAGAAAACTTTGCTTCCCCTGGCTGGAAACAGCCACTTCTTCAAGGACTTTCACATGAGAAGTGATCTTTCCAAACAGAACTACTGGAAGCTCCGGTTCCCATCCAGCGTCCCATCTCTAACTCCATTCGCCCACAGAAACAAAACAAAACAACCATGTCTCCTCTCCCAAATCAAAATACATGATCTTCGGGTGAAACTCATACATAAAATGATTCACCACATGCAGATTTGAAAGGCGAGAGTCTGAATTCATTTCCTTCTCCTATTTCTTCACAAGGCATTTCTTGCAATCATAGGTTAAGTTCATTCTCCCTTATTTTCTTTTAACATTTGAGCTGATTTTCCTTTGACATGCATCATTCTACTCCAAATGATATAGGGGGAAGAGACTTACCCCCCGATCTGCTAGAATATTGAAGTGAGTTAATTAGAACCCCTCCCCAATGGCCTCTGCTTGAACTTTAGCCCTTTCCTCCCTACACTGCTTGTTCAAAATGATTAGTTCACCAGCACCCAGCTTACCTTGTGGTTGAGATCAAATGACAGGACATACCCTGTCTTGTAGTTAAGAACAAAGGACAGGACATGTCCTACTGTGGCCCTAAACATAACGATAGGAATTTCCTGCCAGATCCCCCACAAAATCGGATTTTAATCTAACGTGCAACCTGTTTCTCTACTCCCGTGCTTGCTCAAAGATGCGATCATGACATTCTATTTTGTGATTTTTCCCTTTAAAACTGGATTACCTACTTAATCGGTACGAAGGAAGAGGGCATAGTGAGCTCATCCTTGATCGCTTTTTTGCTGAAGCAGCTATAACATTCTGAAGTGCGAGTTGGTGTTCTCTAAAATCAAAGAATGAATTCTAAGAACAGCAGCTAAGAGTAGGAAAAATTCATTGAGAAAAAGATAGCTTCTAAGAGACAGAAAAGGGACTAGAAAATGAGTTATTCACTTACCCAACTTCTCAAAGGTGTTTTATAGGACAAAGCCACAAAATGAGGCATATTCAAGGTGACACAAAACTGTAATCAACTAGTGAGATTAAAAGTGTAGTCACTTTGGTAATGTTGATCAAATGGGGACCCAATGGGGAACAAGAAAATCATGAATGAGCAAAGATTTTCAGCAGTAAGGGGTGGGTCAGGGATCTTGGAAGAGCTTGGTCTCCCACCCAGGTGATTGATATCTATTTAGAATATCGATCACTGCTGTTCGTGCTTTGCTTTGCAGGTGTGGTAGTTTCTCTTCTTTTACAATGATGGCTTTTGATGAATATCTTTGTGAGACCTGACTGAGCTAAAGTGGCTCCGTGTTGGCCAGCTAATGGCCCAGAGACTGTTGTTTCATCCTCCCCTTATCTTCGACAAGGAAAACTGCTTATACCCGAAATGCTTTTAAGATTTTAGACATCTTCTAGGCACCTGTTCACCATCAACGTGTGGCTGCTGAATACGTGACAGCTGCCACCAGTGCGAATCAGCAAACCATGAACCTTTGCCACCTGACTGCGAGCTTTGAATGTTAATTCCCTCTTGTATCCCCTTATAAGAAGACCTCAGCCCCTGAGCTAGCGCCTCTCTGAGCTACTCAGCTCCAGGAGTGCCGTCTGGCCAGACTAATAAAGGTCTGTTTCATTTCCAACTTGTCCGGTGTGGTCCTTCCCAGGTGATTCTCATGTCTGTTGAGCTCCTCTGAGCGGTTGGTAAGGCTCTTGGTCTTACAATCTTGATTGATTATCCTCCGTGTTGTCTCCCACTTCAGGACTCAACTAAGAAGCTTCTCCTGCCCACTCTTTGCAGCCAGAGGGATCCGCTGGTGTCCCGGATGTGAGGCACACAGGGACCAAGTCGGAGCAGCTCTTGGCTGAAGGTTCAGCTATCGCTGATTCCATAGGCGGTGACATCCAGCAGAGCCCATGAGGGGACGCTGATGGTCCTCCTTTGCCCTGAGAGGGAGGCCTAAGTATTGTCCGCTGCTCGTGGTTGTCTCTGCTCTGTTACTGAGACACCCCCAGTTTCCAGAATGCCTCAGTCCTGGTACGCTTTTGTTCATTCTAGGAAAACCCACTGGGGGCAGGTGATTCTCCCTGAGATTCGGTCACTCGCTCCACGGCAATGTGACGTCGAACTCTGGGGACACGGGGTGAGGCCTGCCTGGGCCAGGTCAGGATGAGGACAGAACAGAAGA
>NW_022908262.1:0-233 GCF_012274545.1 Fukomys damarensis | reverse complement strand
AACGGCTACGCAGCAAGAAAAGCTGTTTCCGGGGAAAACTGCACTTTAAACGCACAAGCCCTCGGCAAAGTGTGTTTGTGTACTAATGTTAAACTGAAGCTATCCCCAAGTATAGAGAGTTCAGAAGGCTTGTGTGCACTCAGAGCTGCTAGGCACTCCCTTAGGCCTGAAGGGCTTCTCTGCTAAAAGTGCCTCACAACAGTGTTTCAATCTCTGCCAGGCAGAGACCTACA
>NW_022908261.1:0-210 GCF_012274545.1 Fukomys damarensis | reverse complement strand
GTACTGAATGTTGCTGACAGCGTACAAATCATCGACAAAATAGCAAAAAGGAACCCCAGGAGAACTGGATTCCTGCAAAAGTAAAGTCAGTATCATAGTCAGTCGGTGATCCCTGAAAGACGTGAAAAAGGCAAGATACATGGAGTCAAAAGACACACATCGCTTACTCACTTGTATACCATTTGGTAGTGCCAAAGAAGAAAACAAATT
>NW_022908260.1:0-274 GCF_012274545.1 Fukomys damarensis | reverse complement strand
GGAGAGTTTTGCCTCAAGGTATGGCAAATAGCCCTACCCTATGTCAAAAGTTTGTAGCGCAGGGTCTTTCCTGTATTACACAAAGTTATCCTTCTGTTCATATGATACATTATATGGATGACATTCTCTTAGCAAATTAAGATGAATCATTATTGCTTACTGTATTTGTTTATTTACAAAAGGCTTTAAATGATTATGGGTTATTGCTCCCGAAAAAATTCAACGGGAGTCTCCTTTTTCATATTTGGGATATCAGCTATATCCTCGAAAAATA
>NW_022908259.1:0-202 GCF_012274545.1 Fukomys damarensis | reverse complement strand
AATTTATCAGAGCAGCAGAGAGAGAGGCTGAAGACGAGTTCATGGAAGACAAGTGTAAGTCTGTGGAGCCTTTGTCAGGAGCCCAACCACAGTACTTAGGGTTTGTCCTTCCAGGAAAGCCCTGATCACTGGGTGCCTCAAGTTGTGAGACTGATGCAGGATGCCAGTCACCCTGTCCCTCCCAGTGACAATGGGTGGCCTT
>NW_022908258.1:0-2034 GCF_012274545.1 Fukomys damarensis | reverse complement strand
CCTTTCACGTCAGGCAGGAGTAACGATGCCCAATGCCCTGCTGCACCCTTACTAACATTTTTGTCTAACAGCATGGGGTGCCTGGTAGTGGTATTTATCTTCTTGTGGAATGTCTACCAACATCCACATCCTTAACAAACTTAATGTTCAAAAATCAAACTCATTCTTATACTCTATCCCCAGCCCGTTCCTCCTGTGGTATTACCCATTTCAATAACAACTCTGTTTCTTCTACTTGCTAGATCAAAAACCTTGAGGCAATCCTTACCTACTCTTTTAACTTTCGGAGTCTTCATTCAATCCATCAACCAAATTTGTCAGCTCGATTTTCAAAATATATTCAGAATTTGATCTTTTCTTGTTCACTTCACAGCTACTACATTGCTCTGAGGTACCATGGTCTCTCACCAGGATTATTGTAGAATAATCTCCCAATCAGTCTCCCTGTTTATAGCCCTTCTGTGATCTAATCCACACAGTATCCTGAGTAATTTTCTTTATAAAGCAAGTCATGTCACATTAGCCCTCTGCTCAAAACCTTTCACAGGCTTCCCGTCTCAGATTAAAAGTAAATGCCTGAAAAATAGACTACAAGGGCCTAAGTAGTCTGGCCTCCCACTACCTGTCTGATGTTATCTCATGTCACCCTCCTCCTTGCTTTTACTCTAGCTACATTGGCCCTGTCATGGTTTTTCAATCACATCAAGCACACTGATATCAAGGCCTCTGCACTTGCTGTTCATTTTGCCTAGAATACTCTTTCCTCTGATACTCTGCTCCCTCATTTCTTTTCCCAGTGGGGCTGGGGACAAAAGTAGGTAGGGATGGTAAATCATGGAGGGCTTGGGGGTCGGGGCAGGAGGGTTAGGTCCTGCCCATCAGAGTGGGGCCCCCTGCATTCACCACATTCTATTGTCAGGAGGGGCATAGCTTTGTCCTCCCTCTGTGTGGGGGAGGGTGTCTCTCATCACCTCCCACTGCCAGGCAGGGTTAGCTCACCCTGATGAGGAGTGAAGGTGGCACCAACTGGCTGGGGAGAGATGAGGGTCCCATGAGGACACCCTGCTTATTCCAAATGAGGTGGCTAATCCATTCCACTTCCTGTGGCTAGTGGGAGGAGGCTGAAGAAGCACTGGGAAGTTGAGGGGAATAAGCAAAGGCACGGAAATGTGGAGGGGCTGGGGTGGGGTTATTTTTGTTTTTTTAGATAGGGTCTCACTATGTAGTTCAACTCACTATGTAGTCCAGGCTGTCCTCAAACACATGGAGATCCTGCCTCAGCCTCCCAAATGCTATGATTACAGGCATGCACTACCACATCCAGCTTATTTACCTGATATATTTACTTAATTTTATTTTGTTTCCTCTTCCCACAAGAATACAAATTCCATGAGGGATCTCTGTTTTGGTTCACTATTTTATCTCCAATACTCAAACTACTGTTTGACATGTAGTAGGTGGTCAATAAATATCAGTGTAATAAATTAACTAATCTGCCCTATCTTTCTCCCTAATAAACTCATGTTAAAGAAACTTTGTCTTTATGTAGCACCTAGACTATCTGCTCAACACAGGAAGCCTTCAGATAATGTTTATTACTAGGACACAGTGCAGTTCAGGAAGTCTTCATGCTTCCCTTCTAAGGCTCCTAAGTTCTCTAGCCTAAGACTTGTGGCACAGGTCACCACCCTAGGCTGCTCTGGATCAGGTATTTCAAATCAGGAGTTTCATGGTCAGTTTGCCTTACTATCTGGTACCATCCTTTTTTTTAGCCTGCATTCCTAATTCTAGTAAACTTGGTTAAAGCATTTGGCTATATGCAGAATCAATTATAGAAAAGATAAACTCTCTCTACTGCCAGACAAGCACATGGCTGAAGGGACATAGATTAGTAACAAGGTCACATACAAATACACACATGTTATTTTCTAAAATTATGAGTCTTTAACACAACGAGAAAAACTTTTATGAACCTAGTAGCTGAAACATGAGAAATCAGAATAGATGAAATGTCAAGAATAAAGATTTTTTTTT
>NW_022908257.1:0-286 GCF_012274545.1 Fukomys damarensis | reverse complement strand
ACAGAACATTTTACAGGAAAAAACAAAAACATGAGGAGCAGAGGCAAAGGCTGGCCCCATTGGGCATTATTACCCCATCAAAATAACTTGCAGCCGGGAAATTGGCTCAGTGGTGCCCCTGCCTGCCTCACAAGCACAAGGGCCCGAGTTCGATCAATGGGACCAAAAACAAAAAAAAAACAAAAAAAAAAACTTGCAAATCTTCAACTTAAAATCCATTCCCAAGGATGGTTTAACATACATAAATCAATAAATGTAATACACTATATTAACAGAGTCAAGGACA
>NW_022908256.1:0-217 GCF_012274545.1 Fukomys damarensis | reverse complement strand
TGTCAGGCTGTGCAAGGGTCGCTTTGGGGGTGCCCTGCAGTGGCCTCGTGTGACCGGGCTGCCGATTTCCAAGCCGGCTCCTGCTCCTGCTCCTCCATGGCTTGGGGCCGACAGAGCGGGAGCCTGGCTTTCCTGGGATGCTTCATAGTAAGTCATGCTTTGCGGGCTGTAAGACCTCAGGCAGGAGAAAGGTCAGGGGCAGGAGAGGAGGGAGGAG
>NW_022908255.1:0-215 GCF_012274545.1 Fukomys damarensis | reverse complement strand
TCATTACCTAGGAGACATTTAAGGAAAAGTAAACACATTAAATGTTTTACATTTTTCACAATCCTTATAATACATTCTCTCTGATCTTAAGTTTTTATGATGGTAAAGAATTTAGGACTAATTATTACATTGCTGTTTTATAAATACTCTTCGATCACCACTCCTAAGTAATGAGCCTGAGGTTTCCACGTGGTAGAATGATGGACCAGGTACTT
>NW_022908254.1:0-1054 GCF_012274545.1 Fukomys damarensis | reverse complement strand
ACTCACACGGCTGTCATCCAGTGAAACATTCAGTTCCTCGTGGACACATTGTCAGAACCACCTAGCGGCGTTGTCCTTGCAGAGCTATGTTGAGCTGCCGGCTAGCATGATGTGTGTTCACTGCGATGCTAGGCTCCATCAGGGAGAATCTGTATGAACAGTGGGCAGGCCGGGCACTCAAGCTCTTCTCCGCTTGCATACAGCCCTCTGAAAAGGAATGGTTATAGAATCAGAGAGAATACATCGCTGGGGACATAACCCCGATGAAAACTGAGTACGGCATTGCCATTCATTGAGACCCCACAGGGACTCAGTAGGCGAAAGGCCTCCAGGAGAGCCACGGGTTCCTGATATCTCAGTCTTCCTTCACCCTGCCTGCCTCCCTCAAAAGCCCTAGCATGGTTCAGGAGCTCAAGGAGCCCTCGCTCATACCATTTTTTGTGAAGCACAATAGTCTCTAGCCAGCCAGCCGAGAGATGACCCGCAGGACATCCATGGTTACCTCCTGCTGACATTTTGGGTGTGACTGATGCTGCCATGGGCTCAAACGAAACCCAGCTTGAAGCCAACCACCTGCAATGGGATGGTTCATGAGTTCGTAAGCCTGCCGTCCCTTCAGATTACAAGTGGTGGGGAAATGAGCAGAGCCTCGCCATGCTATCCACCCACCTCGCCAGAGATAGCAAATAGCACACCAAGATACAGGACAGAGTCTTGGAGTGAGCCTGAATGCCCTTTCTTTTGACTCGCATAGATCATTGAGAACCTGTTAAGAACACTGTGAGACCTCACTTCTACTGTGCGGCATTCTCCTGACCTTCAGTCCATCTTTAGCCCCAGGCTGAACCTTCCCTGCCTCGTTTCACGTAAGTGGACGGCTCATGGTGTGGTCAGCCATGCAGTCCAAATGCCATCACTCTGCCAGTTAGGCAGCAAGCACTCTTCTGAGGACTCATAGACCAACTGTGCTGTTGCACTGATCCTCGGAGCCACCTTGTGGATGTTTTAAAGATAGGTGGCACGGAAAAACGCTTTCTTCAAGGACAAGTCCCAC
>NW_022908253.1:0-320 GCF_012274545.1 Fukomys damarensis | reverse complement strand
ATGCCAATGATGTCAGGCTGCGAGTGTACTGCACTCTCTTGATGGAGTGTACTGCATAAGTGTTTAAAACTTAACTACACATTTATGTCCCAGATGCCTAACGCAAACCCTGTGCAGAAGGGGCATCTCTCACACTTCCACTGGAGGTAAACAAGCTTGTGAATGATAAATTCTTACCTGCCTGAAACATGTGCGCACCATCACCACACAGAGTATGTCCTCAGGCCCAGTGTCCACGGAAGTTTGCCTGCACACATATGCACCAACACACAGGATACCCACACATGACAGTCACACACACACACACACACACACACACA
>NW_022908252.1:0-236 GCF_012274545.1 Fukomys damarensis | reverse complement strand
ATTCATGAAACTGACCGCTTTCGCTTGAAACCGGTAAGAGGCGAGAGCAGCTGTTTAACAGGGAAATCTGCACTTTAAACGGAAGAAGCCCCCTGCAAAGTGCGTTTGTGTTCTAACGTCAAACTGAATCTATCCCCAAATATACAGAGTTCTGGAGGCTTGTGTGCATTCAGAGCTGCTAGGCACTCTCTTAGCCCTGAAGGGCTTCTCTGGTAAAAGTGCCTCACAACAGTGTT
>NW_022908251.1:0-483 GCF_012274545.1 Fukomys damarensis | reverse complement strand
CTTTCAAAGGCCAAGGAGGGAGTTGTTGCTGCCGCTGAGAAAACCAAACAGGGCGTGGCAGAAGCAGCAGGGAAGACGAAAGAGGGTGTTCTCTATGTAGGTAGGTAACCCTGAGTGTCACTTGGTGTTTACCCGTGATTGGCAGGCTGAATGATTGATGGTGTAAATGCTGATATTTCTGGATTGATTCGTGTGTCCATCATCACTTGCCAAGAGGGTAGGATGAGTCATAGGTGTGTGTGGGTAGGGATGTGAATGTGTATGTTTTAGCTAATAGTAAAAAATGGGGACAATCTTATGTTTTTCCAGATGATTTCATTTTGCTATAATGTTTAGGACTTTGCATTTCATTTTTGTACGAGGGATCAAACTCAGGTCCATGTGCTTGTGAGGCAGGCAGCGGAACCACTGAGCTAAATAGCTAAATCCCTAGCCCAATCAACAATATTCTTAAACTTAAGATCATTCATGGGATTTTGATTT
>NW_022908250.1:0-203 GCF_012274545.1 Fukomys damarensis | reverse complement strand
AACAACTGTCTTAAAAATACTCAAAAGAAAAGGAAAATGAGGAGAAAGTCAAGTAAATAATGTTTGAGCAAAATATATATACAAAAAGAAAATGAAAAAAAAATCAAAGGAAACAAAAACATAACTCAGGGTTTGAAAAGCACAAGAACTGAAATGACAATTTCACTAGAAGTATTCAAAGGCAGATTTGAACAATCAGAAGA
>NW_022908249.1:0-1077 GCF_012274545.1 Fukomys damarensis | reverse complement strand
GTACTTGTATACTCTTTGTCATCCTAATCATTCAATCATCACGCTGCAATTTTAGGAAGGTACAGCAAAATAATTTCCAAATTATATTTAAGCAGATAAAAATCTATAATCTGGAAGAGTCTTTAAGATTTAATTTGGGTAAATTTTCTATCTTCTAAGATATTTTCAGGTTAATGACCTGTGTTCTGCCATCGCCGTACATTAAGGATCTTAAAGTCTAGAAGTGTTTACCATTCAAGTCTGATGTAAATATCTTGACTATTTTAATTTTAGTTCAGCAGACGCTCACAGGTGCAGCAGCCTGAGAAACACCAGCAGGCACCGGGGTCAGAGGGTGGAGGAGGCGGGTGGCAGGCAGGGCTTTTGCCGCCATGGAGCAGAGACACAGTGATGCCTGGCATCGGGCTGCGCCTGGCCATTGTGTTTGAACCTCACTCTTCCGAGCTTCACCATCTATTTCCCAGAGTGTCACAGGAAGAAGTAGAGGGGAGACCAAGAAAAGTGGGCACCCAGAATGCAGTGGAACGATTGCCTGGCAAACAAACACTTAAGCTAAAAAGTAAAAGCAGATGAAGGGAATGTGTTATAGCAAAAAAAAAGTAATAATAATGAAGAACAAACCTAATGCATCACCGCATTTCCGTTGGGCCATCCTTCCACAGATGGGTTCAGGACGCCCCTCAGACAGCAAAGTCCACATACACTCAAGTCCCTTATGGGAGAGGGCACAGTGTTTGCACATCGTCTGCTTACATCCTCCTGCAAACTTTAAATTACCTCTAAATTACTTATGATGCCTAATGTGCCACAAAGGCCATGTGAATAGTTGTTCTGCATCATTCAGGGAGTAATACCAAGAATGAAATGTAAAAGAGTATAAGCAAGGACTGAATTGGATGATAGATATTGGGAAGTAGGGAGAAAATGTTTAAATGGGAAGGGGAACCTGGGAGGGGGAAGTGAAGGAAGGGAAAAGGAGAAGAGTGAAGAGAAAACAGAAACAGCTTTTGTAAATAAGGAGGGAGGAAGTGTTGACAGAAGGGAGGGAATGGAGGAAACAGAAGAATCACGATATAT
>NW_022908248.1:0-249 GCF_012274545.1 Fukomys damarensis | reverse complement strand
AGGGCCAGGTCTAAAATGTTGGCTGTTGGGCCACAGATTTAGCAGTGGTTCTGGTGCCTGCTTTGCAAGTGCAAGGATCCAAGTTCTAACCCCAGTACCAGAAAAAAACAAAAAAACAAAAAAAACACAAAAACCCACTTCCTAAAATATTGGCTGTCTTAGCCCAGTTATGTTTTTAGTTCTGGATTCTAAACTTTAGTTGTTGAACACTCAGAAGAGAAGATAAATGATATTAGCATTGTGGGAGTA
>NW_022908247.1:0-918 GCF_012274545.1 Fukomys damarensis | reverse complement strand
TCCCCGGCTCACGACACTCCACCCCTCCCTATTGACAAAGACATTGTTTCTGTTTTTTTCCCTTTAACATTAAACTGCTTGGATTAATTTGGTGAAGAAAAACAGCCATCAATAAATATAAATAAGTCATTTTTAGGATAGTGAATGCACCTTGATATTGGAGAACCCCATGGTGAGTCCTGATCTCCTTCTTGGTGCTATGGAACAAGGTGAGAAAAAAAACTCAGATACAGAATTAAAGAGATAAATGGAGAGCCAGGATGGCCAGGCTTGTTCAAGAAGCAAAAGACCCTGTACAGACAAAGTCCCTGACATTTATTGGTGATAAAATTATAGTTATGTTGGGGGAAGGGGGTTATGAGAAGGGGCTGGGTATAGCTGCTATGGATATATTGCCAATGCAGGCAAGGCTTGTAAAGGAAGAAAGAAAGCATTCTTGAATTAGGAAAAGAACAGAAAAAATATATGTAGTGGTTAATAATTAATTTTGTCTTTTTAGTAAAGGTTTTATTTTGGGGAGTGGAATTTGGGTTCAAGTCCCCTTGACTTTGGCTGTTGCATTATCTTGCATTAATCCCCATAGCCTGAGAGGGCATTTCTTTGGTCTCTGCTGTGGCCATTTTTAGAGAGGCTGTGCTAATGTCTATATCACCCAAAAAGTTCCTATGAGTCATGTAGGCTTCCATCAGACTCACTTCTTAAAATACGCTAACGATGGAGCAACTCTTTCCACTCTTCTCTGCTTATAAACTGGGGCATAATAAATAGCCCACAACTTAAGACCATAATGTTAAGTGAAACAAATCAGATACTCAAGCTTAAATATTGTACACTTTCTCTTATACAAGGAAATGCAATTATAAATAAAGAGCAAAATAAAAGGTAATAGGATGTAGGGAGACAGGTCTTTCTCAAATG
>NW_022908246.1:0-612 GCF_012274545.1 Fukomys damarensis | reverse complement strand
CACCTGCTTGGTGACTTCCGTCATGTGGTCATTAGGATGGCAGATGCCCTCCAGCCAGCACCACCAGGAATTGGCGACAAAATTCCTCAGTGTCCCCCAAGCCTCCTCTCACTTGTTTCTGTAAGCAGGAGCCTGGAGATGGGCCTGAATTGATGGGCATGAAACTGAGTCCCAAGGCGGTGTGCTGCTGTCTCCACACTTCCCTCCATCCACCCCTCTCTGGTAACCATGACCACAGGTTCGAACTGCCAACTCATCGCCATTATGATAACTGAGCTCTGTCATATCACAGACACGCAGTGTGCACTCTGACACTCTGCCAGCCTCTGTGGACACTTAGTTGATATCTGGGCCTTTCATCTTTGCCTCACTGACTCTGATCCTACTCCTCCCAATACATATCCTCAATATCTATTTCCTCCCTCATAATTCCAGTCCTACCCACGTCATGTGGACATTGAGACAGTATGACACATTTCACAGAAGAATGGCCTTGGCTCAATGGGTGGAATAAACAGAAGCAGCACAGACTGCCTAGGTTGCCCTGCGAAATGTCCCTATATGTGATATACTCCTAAGTGAAATCAATAAATCCCACCTGTTTAAACACCA
>NW_022908245.1:0-227 GCF_012274545.1 Fukomys damarensis | reverse complement strand
AAGACATCAAAGATCATTACTCTGAATACTATAGAACTCTGAAAAAAGTGATTGAAGAGAATATCATAAAGTTGAAAGAAATCCATTGCTCTTGGGCAGAAAGAATCAACATAGTGAAAATGGCCATACTTCTAAAACCTCTACATAGATTCAGTGATATCCCAATTGAAATCCCAGCAGCGTACTTCACAGGCCTTAAGAAGACAATCCAAAAATTCATTTCAAAC
>NW_022908244.1:0-437 GCF_012274545.1 Fukomys damarensis | reverse complement strand
CATTGCAGCTCCAACTTTTGAGAAGGTCCTCCCACTGGTCCTATAACCAACCTGAGCAGGACAATGTTTCTCAGGTGAGAAACCCAGCTCACAGGTAGCCTTGTTTTCCTCAGATGGGCCTGCTTCTGCTAAGAGTGTTGGTAGGGTCCAACCTGAATGTTCATTTTTCCCAAGTGAAACACCCTCACATCTTAACATGGTGCAGTTAGGGACTTTCATTTTTCCTTCTTGGTTCTATTGGTCCCTTTGAGGTATACAGGACAGTTATATTCATTGTTATTGTCTTCTACCTTTGCTTGACATATCCTGCTTCTCATGTTTTGCTCTTGTGATTGCGCTCCATTCATTCCCTAATCTGCTACCCATTTACAATTTTTTTTTTAGATTTTATCATTTTATCCTATATTTTCTTCTGCATATTCCCTCTGTCCTACAAT
>NW_022908243.1:0-230 GCF_012274545.1 Fukomys damarensis | reverse complement strand
ATAAATGTGGACTAAGCAAGCTATCAGCTGTCATGTATTTATTCACTCCACTGGCAATGTTTGAATAGAATGAATTCTAGAGACTTCCAAGTCATAACGAAGAAACACATGAATTTCAGAGAAAAAAATAACTCCTGTTTAGTTACCAATCTACTACACAGAAAAGGTAAGGATACCATGATCCAGTGCCTTTATATCAGCAATCTGACTTCTCTCTCTCTTTTTTTTTT
>NW_022908242.1:0-206 GCF_012274545.1 Fukomys damarensis | reverse complement strand
TTTGTGTTCCAACGTCAAACTGAACCTCTCCCGAAGTATACAGAGCTCTGGAGGCTTGTGTGCACAAAGAGCTGCTAGAGCACTCTGTTAGGCCTGAAGCGCTTCTCTGCTAATAGTGCCTCACAACAGTGCTTTAATCTCTCCCAGGCAGAGACCTACAAACAAAAAGGAATACAGTTGTCCTCCCCATAAGAGGTGGACATCAC
>NW_022908241.1:0-247 GCF_012274545.1 Fukomys damarensis | reverse complement strand
GTCTAATGCATTTACTCTAAGTTGTTACTGCCTCATTGAATCTGTGTAAATTCTTGAAAGTTACGCTTTATTTCTAAAGGTATACTTTCTGAAGAAGGAAAATAGAAGATATCTCAAGGGGAGCTTAGTGCGTAGCTCAGTGATAGATTGTGTACTTAGCAAGTGAGAGGACATAGGTATAGTCACCAGCACCAGTAATGAAAAAAATAATAATCTTAATAGATAATCTATTTGAAAATGAATTTTC
>NW_022908240.1:0-357 GCF_012274545.1 Fukomys damarensis | reverse complement strand
TTGGAGTTCTGTTCAGAAACTCCTTGCCTAAAACTATCTTCAAGAGTTTTATCACTTTTACCTTTAACATACTTAATTTTTCTTGATGCTACTGAGAATGGTACTGTTTTCCTAATTTCTAAGTGAATTCATTATAGGAATTCATGATTAATTTTTTTAGAATAGGATACTAATATAGGAACTATACTAGTTCCTACAGTATAGGAACACTATTGATTTTTGTGTATTGATTTTATATCCTGCTACATTGCTTAAGTTGGTTATTAATTTTAGAAGTCTTTTGGTAGAACTGCTTGGGTTTTTATATAGATGACCATACCATATGCAAATAATAAGTTTACCAAAAATTAAAAACTA
>NW_022908239.1:0-267 GCF_012274545.1 Fukomys damarensis | reverse complement strand
TCTACACTTTTCTATTTTATGGGTAAAAGCTGCTCTGACCATTCATGCTGAAATTTTAGATTCCAGAAGCTTCTCATCATCTGTGCTCTATAGATCTTCTTAAAACTTTACACTAATTTTATTCATTAAACACATGCTTAGCAGACCAATATGTTATTTCTTTTTAACACTTGACTTGTGAAGAAATCCTGCTATTTTAAAATTGGAAGTAGCTGTTATCTGGGATAGTTTTTCAACTGTATGATTATCTATCAGAATTTGGAAGAT
>NW_022908238.1:0-261 GCF_012274545.1 Fukomys damarensis | reverse complement strand
TTCACAGGTAATCTCGGAAGAATCTGAGGGAGCAACAGCGACTATAAACTGTGGTGTACGCCTTGTTTCTCTCCTACTGTTCCTTGGAGTCTCATAACGGGCACGAGAATAAGGCAAATTCAGTTGCCCTCAGGGAGCAGCTGCCAGGCAGTTGAGTCGGCATGCTTCCAAGTTTAAAACTTCAGGAAAAATTGAGCCAAGGGATTGTTTATTCCTTCACACAGTTTCCACAGTGGAGAATATAACTACTCAGTATTCTTG
>NW_022908237.1:0-210 GCF_012274545.1 Fukomys damarensis | reverse complement strand
AGGTTAGAATGGTGCAACATGAGAAACTTCAGCACTGCGAACTCTGAAAATGGAAAGCACACACAGCCCTCAAAATGGAATGCACAAAGAGGCGTATCTAGAAAGTGAAAGGGGAAAAGAACAGATTCTCCCCTAGAACCTCCTGAAAGGAAGACAGTTGTGTCAACCCCTTAAATTTTATCCAATGAAATCATTTCAGATCTTGGCCTC
>NW_022908236.1:0-792 GCF_012274545.1 Fukomys damarensis | reverse complement strand
AAAAAAAAAAAAAAAAAAAAAAAAAAGGGCTCAAAATGGAAATCTGGGGAGAGACATTTCTGCAAGTGACTATGGCTGTCTTCCCAGGGGCTCTGTGGGTGTGAGCCTTCCACAACCTCTGATCTTCTACTACCACAATTGCAAAGACCATATCATTTATCACTTAATTATATGGAAACACATAACTTTTAACAATAGTTACTTTAGTCTCTTGAGTATTATATTAACATCAAAATTTGTGTAGCACTATGTGCCAGCAAAAGTTCTAAGTGCTTTAGATGTGTTGACTCACTTGATCTCATAATGAGTTTAGTGTTATTATTACCTTCAGCATAAGGGAGAAAACTGAGGCTTGCAGTGTCTAGAATCCCAAAGCCAAATAACTACGAGGTGGTAAGTGAGAGAAACCAGCGCCTGCCAAAGATCACTCCACACACCAACAGAACTCATATGACAGATTTACTGTAGAGCCGCTGTGGCACAGTGGCCTACTCAGTGGAGGAGGAAGAAGAGAGACAGCTGGATGAAAGGGGCTTGGTTATATAGCAGGGGCTGGTGTAAGAGGGTCGGGGAATTGCATCAACTGTGCGGGCAGCCACTCGGGGGTCACTATTTGTGATCCATTTCTTATATGGATAAGCCTTGCTCGTGCGTTGGTTCCACTTACCGATGCGTGATGTAGGAAATGGAAACTCACAGTATAAAATTGCGGTCACTAGCCAAAATGGTGACAGCCATATTAAGGCAGTTATCTTATGGGACTGTATTCAAATGCTAGCTTTGACTTGAGAG
>NW_022908235.1:0-1416 GCF_012274545.1 Fukomys damarensis | reverse complement strand
TGAATATTTATTATTGGAATACAATATTACTTTTTAAATTTTGTAAGCATACTTTACTTGTGAGTGTGCTGTCGATATATACATGAGTCTCACACATTATAGAAACAGCCCAGTAAAGAATTATAACTTTGAAGAAAATAATGATAAAGCCCATAGCAAAGATAGACAACTTATCAAAAGAACTATTTTTGCAGTGAAAAAGGTTCTTCTAAGTCATAATCCACCCCCTCAACTTCCCTCTCAGTGGAGCTATAAAATAACCAAGGCCATATAAAAGCACCAATCACTGGATGAATACACCCCTACTATCCTAAACAGTGCATCCATCTCACCTAAATGTTCTCCCTCATTGTGATACAGTAACATGTAACACAATAGTCATTATTGTGGCAATTTTACTGTGAGGAAACTGAAACTTAGTGAAATCATACACCAGTATGTGTGAAATCTAGTTTTAAACCTGAGCCTGTCTGATAGGCATGCTTTCCACATTACATTTTGTCATCATCTGTCACATGGTGTGGAAGAACTTTTCTAGAGGTAGAAAGTTTTAGTACTCTTCACATCTAAGTTGGGAGCTTTATACTAACCAATCCATAATTGACCATCTGGGAAGTATGGTTATAATACATTAATGGTACCAGTGTATAGGGCTTTTTAAAATTATCATAGTCAAATACTTGGCAAATAGGATGGGATAGCCCCTCTATAAGTATAACCTATTCTCACAGAATTCATTTATTTTTCAAATGTTAACCCACAGAGGTAATTTAGGTGTTTCACACTATTGACATGAGTTTCTCTCACAAAGCAAATTGTTAAACCAACATATGAAAATGAAAGAGAACTCAAAGGCACTTAAGGCAATGTAATTAGCGTGCTTCACAAAAAAAAAGTGTGGTCAGAATAATATCATTTCCTCCCAATATAGTTAGAAAAGCAGGGGAAAATATGACAGAAGAAAAAAACTTTTAAAATAAGCCTGAAGAGTTAAATGTGCATTCAATAACATTCTCTACACCAAAGGCGAATTTTATTTGATTATTAACTTGTGTTTAATTTCCCTTGACAAATAATTCACCTTTGTTAATAAGCATTTAGCACTGCAAAGCAATCGCGTAAGCTCATGAGAGTGGATTTTAAACAGTAGCCATTGCTAAGATGCTGCTTTCACTGCAATTAGAAGAGTGTGGATAGGAGTGGAGGGGGTAGCAAGTTGTACGGAGACAGGCCCTCACTAGTTAGCTAGTGGTGCTGCTCATTCACGTTGTCTTCCTCACATGATAAACACACACACACACACACACCAAAAAAAAAAGCTTCAACAATTCAAAGACCTCCATGGGGTTTTCAAAAGAAGAGTCTAACTACTCTTTAGTATTTTTATAAAAGATGTCATTTAAGGATGTTGGAAGT
>NW_022908234.1:0-383 GCF_012274545.1 Fukomys damarensis | reverse complement strand
GGACGGGACAGGCTCCCCATTCCACTCCCTGCATCTTGTCGTCTACATTTCAGGGGGCGGGGGTGCCCCTGTTCATGAGACCTTCAGTGTTCCGAATGCCGTAGGAAGGTAAGTCCCTCCCCCCTGGATCAGGCTGAGGGTGAGGGTTAGGCTGAGGATCCTGGTGAGTGACAGCCTAGCAGTATCTGCACCTGGGTATTGGTGTGCGGCTTTCCTAGTGAGTATCAGCATGAGATTTCACCTTACTCTCAGCCACAGTGGAGGAGGTCAAAGACCGCCCTTGGGGAAGGTAGGAATCAGGTGGTGGCTTAGAGTTAGGGTAGGACAGGGGAGCACGACACGGAAGGAATTCACACAACAGACAATTTGGGCATGAGAGGTAA
>NW_022908233.1:0-213 GCF_012274545.1 Fukomys damarensis | reverse complement strand
AACAGCACCACAGACTCATTCTGTTTTTTTGGTACCGGGGATCGAACTCGGGTCCTTGTGCTCCCAAGGCAGGCCACCGAACGGCTGAGCTAAATCCCCAGCCAACAGACTCGTTCTGAAAAGTCACTTGAATTAAGGATTTTTACGAGGTAATTTTAGAGAAAACATACCACTCTGCACTCATGAACCACTTGTTTTACACAGATCTAAAAT
>NW_022908232.1:0-224 GCF_012274545.1 Fukomys damarensis | reverse complement strand
TTCGCTGCCTGGGTGTCGGGCTGTGGGTTTCTTAGTGAGTGTCAGCATGAGATGGCACCTGGGGTTTAAACGCAGTGGAGGATTTCAAGTGACGCCTCAGGGCAAACGAGGAATCAGGCAGTGGGCTAGGGTTAGGGTTAGGATTGGTGAGCATGACACGAACGGAATTCATCTTCCAGGTGGTTTGCCTGTGCGAGCGAAGGTGAGGGCAGCGCCTTTCTTGA
>NW_022908231.1:0-229 GCF_012274545.1 Fukomys damarensis | reverse complement strand
AATACAGTTGTACTCCACATAAGGTGTGGACTTCACTTGTAAACTCACAGAGTTGCAGCACCTCTCTCTGTGGAGTACTTTACATTCGTGAAACTGACCGCTTTCGCTTTGAACGGCTAAGCGGCGAGATAAGGTGTTTCCGGGGAAAACTGCACTTTAAACTGCGGAAGCCCTCTGCAAAGTGCGTTTGTGTTCTAACGTCAAACTGAACCAATACCCAAGTATACAG
>NW_022908230.1:0-649 GCF_012274545.1 Fukomys damarensis | reverse complement strand
ACAGGGTCTCACTATGTAGTGAGACTGACCTGGAACTCACTATGTAGCTCAGGCTGGTCTGAATTCACAGCGATCCTCCTGCCTCAGCCTCCTGCATGCTGAGATTACAGCCGTGTGCCACCACACCCGGCCTCTCTTTCAGTATTGTTTAGGACCCATAGTTTGATAGGAAGCCAGTAGGAGGATAAAAAGAACCTCAGTAGGATGTTGGAGATGATTGGAGTGGCAAAGCATTTGCTTTATCATTCGCCACCCATAGCTCCAGACCTCTGTTTTGACTCTGTGTGAAGAATGAGGGTGTGAATTTGGAAGTGGGAGCAGCTTTAATAAATTCTTGGAATAAGAATTCTCTGAGTTTTGTGTAAGACTGTGTGGGTTAGGTGGTTAGCAAGAAAAATGGAGCATATTAATCTGAGTATATTCACAAGTAACTCTACTTTAAAATGTCCTATATTTCTTCATTCCTTCCTTCTGTTGCCTATTTTAAACAAAGAAAAATCCATTTTTGCAACACAAATTAATGGATATGCTAGGTGCTAATGAGTGATTCTAGAATTGTTTTTGCAATTTTAAAAAATGACTGGGCATGTCTAAATAATATCCACTCAGCTTTGACCTTCAGATACAATTTTCTGAGGATTACAGCTTA
>NW_022908229.1:0-1691 GCF_012274545.1 Fukomys damarensis | reverse complement strand
AAGGTCAGTGCAAAACTACTTTGAGAAAAATGGGTGCTATATTTACTTTTACGTTGTTTGCTGATCAGTAAAACAAAATGCACTGGTTATTTAAGGAGGTATTTTATTCAAGCTATTAGAGAAGAGGGCATTAATGAGGAAAGTCTCAAAGAAAAGGAGGAAGGCCTATAGAGGCAGGTAAACAAGTGTCACCCACAAGTCTTAATGGGAATCCAGAGAAACAATGGAGACTCCTGTTACCTCACAACATGTGAGCACAGGGTGTCCCTTGATAATAGCCTTTACCCTCAACACAAAAGGTGAGGAATTTCTTGATTTTTACTGCTTCCCCGGAGCAAAGAATTCTGAAAAGGTCAACAAAGTCACTGTTTTCTAAACAGCCTTATCTGTCACCTTCTGTCCTGGACAGTATCTGAGGAGGACCCTCAAAGAGAAGACAGGAATATTAATTTGGCCACCAAGTAGGTCCTTGACCCATGCATGTCACAGGAAAAGAATTTCAGGACACATCACTGTGAGACATGTTATGGCTTATTAGTGAAAGTCACATAGTAAGGAAAGATAAGAAAATGTTCCAGCTAGAGCAGCTGGTGAGGGCTCACTGTAATGCAAGGGTTCAGACTGGCCTGCTCACAAAAGCAGAAGGCCAGCTTTAACACAGCTCAGGTATGCCAGGGTCCAGTGGATTATTATCTCAGTTCTGGTTTCCATAGCATCTGAGGATCCTTATTGTTCAAAGGGCAGATTGGTTCCCAGAAGATGACTGTTATTGATTGGAGTAATGGAGTCAGTGCTCCTGTATATGGAAAGGTGAACACATTGTGTGATGCTTTTCCTGGAACTCAGTGATCATGGTTTTAGGACAACAGCAGGAGACATCTAAGTGTAGCTTCAAGGGAATGTGAAATGGGATGCAATAAAACTGCCAACTGGATATCCCTGTAAACTCTGAAACTACTTTTATTACTCTCATCTTGGTGTGCTTAGTCTGGAATGGGGATGAGGTAGACTATGTGAATTGAGGGATAATAAACTTTGTTTACTAACTTTTCCAAAATAATTCACATTCTTACATAGAGTTGAGCAGGAATCTGACCCAGAGTTTAAAGGTAATAGGGGAGACCAAAAACTGACTTTCCTTTTCTCCTATCTATCTATCTTTATTTTGTCTATCATACCTTACTACCTTTAGTAAACTTTGTTGTGTACTAAGAGAAAAAAATTGAATTCTGTGTTTTAGAGTTACAGAATAGAGAGAAGAAAAAAGAATAGTGATGCTGATATGCAAAATGATGATCAAGAGTTGAACAGAAAGAAATTAAAATAATCTAGGTGGAGTTAGAAAAAATGTAATCAATCATGAATGTTCAGCAATATTACATGGTCCAAAAGTAAAGGGCTGGCTTTTTCAGTGTCTGTTGAAAAAAAAAAGTTTGGAGAATTTAACAATTCCCAAGTCATTAATACTAAGGCAACTCACACATAACAGAAAAAGAAGATATCCATAAGGCAATATAACAATATTTAGGAGAACCAAAAAATACTTGTTTGCTGAATTGTGAAGAATTTGTTTCCTAGGGTTACAGATGGGAATGTAAAGGTAAACCCCAAGGAAAAATACTAGATTGCTTTATTTTGATAATAAGTCAGATACTTTTGCAGAACCAATGACTCCAGGAATTATAGACATG
>NW_022908228.1:0-228 GCF_012274545.1 Fukomys damarensis | reverse complement strand
ATGTGTATAAACTATAGTAGTACATAATATCTTAATGAGAAAATTGACAATGTGAAATAGGAATAAAAATGCTTAAGGTGTTGGAAGACTAGTGGGAAGTGTAGGGCAGAGGTAATAAGGGGAAGAAAAAAATGAGAAAATGATAAAATCTAAACCAAAAGTTTCTTAATGAGGAGAGGAATTGGGACTGGAGGGAGGGCAGGGACCAGGGGAAAAATGAGAAACAAG
>NW_022908227.1:0-203 GCF_012274545.1 Fukomys damarensis | reverse complement strand
AAGGGTGGGGTGGCAGGTGTTAGGGGTAATATCCATTTAGCCTTCTGAGCTTTCTGAGCAGACTTGGTGACCTTGCCAGCTCCAGCAGACTTCTTGTCCACTGCTTTGATGACACCTACAGCAACTGTCTGGCTCATATCGCAAACAAAGAAATGGCCCAGAGGTGGAGAGTCAGAGAAGTTCTCCACACACATGGGCTTGGC
>NW_022908226.1:0-273 GCF_012274545.1 Fukomys damarensis | reverse complement strand
CATGTCAGTGTATGCTTATGGCAGGGTGTACAGACTTCCTGGAGATGGCACTGCTTAACTCCAGAACCCAGGAATACCTACTCTGAGATTTTCCTGAGGATTTGACATAAATCTCAGACCAGGTCTTTCTCCCAAGCAGACATTTCTGAACATCACAGAGTATGGCAGATTGTAATTATTATAACTGAACCATTGCCTACTATACTTACTACCAGTGATGAGGTCTCTGTTGTCAGCCTGGTAGCAAGCAGTCTATCTTCAAGGTATTACTTT
>NW_022908225.1:0-312 GCF_012274545.1 Fukomys damarensis | reverse complement strand
TCTTTACACAGTCACAATTGGTAGGGTGGAGTTGTAGGTAGGATACAAAGGAAGTTAGGGGTTTTCAGACTGTCTTATATTGATTGTGCTGATCAGGGAAAGTAGAGATGTACAAGTAGGGTCAGAATGTCCTCTATAGGAATGTGAATGGTATGTGAAGTTTTTAAAATTTTAAGCAAATGACCAAACCTTGCAACATATGCATTATACATAGATGGGTGCTTTACTCTTGCAATTAAATAAAATATAAAACACGATGAACTTTTCACTACTTAATATAATTCACGTTAAATATTTAAATCAAATATACAT
>NW_022908224.1:0-216 GCF_012274545.1 Fukomys damarensis | reverse complement strand
TGTTGGCAGTTCTGACTGTTTGGGGGTCTTTGTTTGCTCAGCACTGACCATCAGTTTCCCATTTCCCTTGGATTCCATCTCTGAGTCTTTCTTCTCACCTTGTGTTTTAGCATCAAGCAAGACAGCAGGATCTTCTGCAGGGGTCCATGGTACTTGACACCATTTTCTATTATTATAAAAGCACTGTAGGAAATTATCTTCATGTGAATGCTACAC
>NW_022908223.1:0-459 GCF_012274545.1 Fukomys damarensis | reverse complement strand
CAAAAAAAAAACACATGTGGAGCAAACATCACAAGAAAGCAGGCATACAGCACAGCACTTATAGTGGCTGTTATCAGCTTACTGAGACATAGTGAGACAAAACACCTCAACCTTGCATGGAGTGTGGCACATGTGTGGTTGTCTATGCTGAGTCATTGTTATATAATGAAGCCCCATCATGTGCCTGCACTACATGATGGGTCCTCAGGTGCCCTCAGATGCCCTCACATTCCTTGACTTTGACACATCTCACAGCAGCCCCTTAAAATGTGTCCTTTTCTCTCAGTGACCTTTAAACAGATCAAACAAGATCGAGGAAAGTTTTTAGATGACCCTGATAGTACATTGATATATTCAGAGGACTTACTTAAATCTATGAACTGGAATGGAAATATGTAATGTTAATGCTTAAATCAAGCATTGACATCTAATGAGAGACAATGAGTACAGACTTTAATC
>NW_022908222.1:0-239 GCF_012274545.1 Fukomys damarensis | reverse complement strand
AGTTATTTAGCCTCTCTGGGTATTGGTTTCATGGGTGCATTTAATGAGAATCGCTCTGTCATGAGGCCATTGTTAGAATTAGCTGGGCTAATACGCTAATTAATGTGTCCGGTCCTTAGAACAAGGCCTAGAATATAATAAAGTCTACATGTGTTGGCTTTATTAACACATCCCCAACTGTGGAGCCCTGAGCTCTCCCCACTCTATCCGCATCCCTACAACTCTTCACAAGGCTGGTT
>NW_022908221.1:0-249 GCF_012274545.1 Fukomys damarensis | reverse complement strand
TCCTCCTTTTTCATTTTTTTAGTTGAATAAAGTTGCTATAAGTGTTTTCATATAAAACTTGAAATGCATCAATTACAACCTGAACACCAAACTTCAACCTCACTGGTCATCTGACAGATGTAAATTACAACAGCACAGAGACTCCATCTCACTCCAGAAAGCGTGGCTATCATCAAAGCATCAACAAATAACAAATGCTGGCCGGACTATGGCGAAAAACAAACGTTGTCCTCTGCTGGTGGGAGTGTA
>NW_022908220.1:0-203 GCF_012274545.1 Fukomys damarensis | reverse complement strand
CGCGATGAAAGTCACCCTGGGCTCCTGAGTGGTAATCCGTGTTGGGCCAGCTAGGCCAGGGCCTCTTCAAAGATTCTCTGCTGTTGTAAGACCAATGAGGTCATTTGGGGGAACGGAGGGGCTGGTGGCCCAATGGCAGGTGGGTGTCAGGGGGCAGTCAAAACCCCAGTGTTGCACTGAGGGCAGGGCTTTGTGGGAGGCTT
>NW_022908219.1:0-1072 GCF_012274545.1 Fukomys damarensis | reverse complement strand
GCAATGTCTTATGACCGGTATGTGGCCATCTGCCACCCCCTCCATTACACTGTCATCATGAGCTGGAGAGTGTGCATGGCCCTTGCTGTCACTTCCTGGTCCTTTGGATTTATCCTTTCTATGGTACATGCGATTCTCCTGCTGAGGCTGCCCTTTTGTGGGCCCCAGGAAGTGAACCACCTCTTCTGTGAAATCCTGGCTGTCCTCAAACTAGCCTGTGCTGACACTCTGCTCAACCAAGTGGTCATCCTGGCAGCCTGTGTTTTTGTCCTAGTCGGGCCCCTCTCCTTAATGCTTGTCTCCTATGTGAACATCCTCTGGGCCATTTTGAAGATCCAGTCTAAGGAGGGCCGCATGAAGGCCTTCTCCACGTGTTCCTCCCACCTCTGTGTGGTCGGGCTCTTCTTCGGTATAGCCGTGCTGGTTTATATGGCTCCAGAGTCTAATCAACGAGAGGAGCAGGAGAAGATGCTGTCACTGTTTCACAGTCTCTTTAACCCAGTGCTGAACCCCATCATCTACAGCCTGCGGAACACGCAGGTGCAGGGTGCCTTCCACCGGGTTTTGAGGAAGAGCACCACAGGAGGCACAGGTGGATAGAATGTTGGCTCAGAAGCGCCCTCCTCCAAAACACACGGATTGCTGAAGCTCAGGAAAATTGCTGATTAGAAGCCTGCTGTATAAATGGTTATTGCACAGAGTTTGAACTCTTTGCCTAGATGTTATGTATTATTTCTTACGTTCAATTCGATTTATATACATTCTAAGCTACACAATTTCATTTCTTGTGCTTTTTTTGTTTTGGTTTGATATAGAAGATCTGAAAAGAGCCAAATGACAGTGAAAACAAATCTATTATTATAATTTACACTGCTTTATAATTTGCATCTATAAAGTTTGTAATTATGAATTACATTGACACTATAGTAAAGTACAACTTGTGCTTTACTATTATGTTTCCCTTCCCTGTTGAAAACTGTCAATGGAGCATAAATCCAGCTTTTGGATTAAATTCCAATGTTGAAAATCACTCCTATTTAGAGAGTGGGAGAGTGGAATGCTTTTTTGCCCT
>NW_022908218.1:0-283 GCF_012274545.1 Fukomys damarensis | reverse complement strand
AATCCCTGGGGAGCAGTCTTGTCTTGGAAGCTCAGGGCTCCCCAGCCTTGCAGAGTGCTCTGACGGACGGCAGAGTGCTGCGTGCCCCGGCTGCCCTCTCCAGGTCAGTGGGGAAGACGGTCCTCCTGCAGTGGCTATCAGCACCTACTCCAAAACAGCAAATGCTGGCGAGCTTGTGGGGGAAAGGAACCGCGCCACATTTTTGGTGGGGATGTAAACCGGCACAATGACTTTGGAAATCTGTGTGGAGATACCTCAGAAAACTACAAATACACATTCCATT
>NW_022908217.1:0-329 GCF_012274545.1 Fukomys damarensis | reverse complement strand
CACTTATTTCCTATCTGGGCATTCATGGTTTCCATCATGGTCCTGAGCTCATCTATTTTTTTTAAATATGTTTCTGTTCTAGAGTATCTAATCATGTCTTTCATTCTCACCATTTCTGTAGTTATCTGGGAAATCATTTTTGTTTTGAATTTTTCTAGAGTTTTGTCACTTTACTTGTTTTGTCACTTCCTGTGCTGTTGGTTCAGGGTGTCCAGATGGTTGATTGTCAGTCTTTTCCTCCTCATTTCTCCCAGAGTTTTCCTTTGGTGGTGTGAAATTCTGTGTTTGTAACTCCTTTAAATGCCTTCACATTTGTATTTTTGTTTTTG
>NW_022908216.1:0-219 GCF_012274545.1 Fukomys damarensis | reverse complement strand
CAGTTTATAAAAGTTTTCATTTCGGGAGGAAGGAAGACAGAGAGAGGCAGAGACAGTGAGAGAAATTCTCTGAATTGACACCAACAGAATTTTAGTGTGAAAGAAATGTAAAATATCTGCCACAGATTCAAGTTTATCTATCAGTCAGCTTTCCTGCTACTGGAACAAACTACCTGACATCCACAGCTTAATGGGAAAAAGTAATTATTGATTTATAGT
>NW_022908215.1:0-500 GCF_012274545.1 Fukomys damarensis | reverse complement strand
AATGATGAATGTAATTGTATTGTATACCTAGATTGTACCAATAACCTCAATTAAAAAAAACAAAACAAAACAAAAAAAACAAAAATGGGCATCCAAAATGAACAGACATTTCACAGACAAAGAAGTAAAAGCAGCAAGAAAATATTTGAAAAAATGTTCCACATCACTGGTCATTCGAGAGATGCAGATGAAAACAACACTGAGAATCCACCTCACCCCACAAAGAATGGCTGCTATCAAGAAATCACACAATAACAAATGTTGGCGGGGTTGTGGGGAGAAAGGAACCCTTCTCCATTGTTGGTGGGAGTGCAGACTAGTGCAACCACTATGGAAATCAATATGGAGATACCTCAAAGAGCTTGGACTGGAGGTTCCATTTGACCCAACCATCTCTCTGCTGGGTATCTTTCCAAGAGAACTACAAGAATCATATCTCAGAGAAGTATGTGCACCCATGTTTATAGCAGCACAGTTTGTAATAGCTAAATCTTGGAAAC
>NW_022908214.1:0-238 GCF_012274545.1 Fukomys damarensis | reverse complement strand
GTAAAGACTAGACATAGCCATCCCTTAACTCTGCCAAGCCAGGGAAATTCAGTTAGAAAGTGTCGAATGCCGTTATTATTTTCCTTTGCATTCATCCTTTAATTTCGCCTTTCTTTCCCATATTCACCTAGACATTTAGATGCTCTGAGGCTTCCCCTCAGTAACTTGCACTTTAGTGGATGACGTGTGTCTACTCTGTTATACTTGCGCATATATTTGTTTTAAAATACTGCTGCAT
>NW_022908213.1:0-229 GCF_012274545.1 Fukomys damarensis | reverse complement strand
AGGAATGGATGAATGTCAGAATACTTTCCCTCCTTCGAACACACTTGGCCCATCGTTCTTACTGCTTTCTGTAGCAGTTCTAGACTCCTCTTATGGAGTGTCTTTAGTTGTGATATCATGGCTGCCTTGATGTCCTGAATTAATTCAACATGTTTACCTTTCATGGTCACTTTGTTTTTGGGGAAGAGCCAGAGGTTACATGGTGCCAGGCTCAGTGAATAAGGTAGAT
>NW_022908212.1:0-877 GCF_012274545.1 Fukomys damarensis | reverse complement strand
TAGTTGTAATAAACTAAATTATGTAATAAATCATTTTCTACTTTACAGATTTTTAATGTTATTCGGTCTATTGTTTTCCTTTTGATTGGGGCACTTTGGATCCCGACTCACACTGCCCTTTCAGAAGGGTAGGAGGAATCAGTCTACTTACATAGGTAATTTATCAAGAAAGCTTGTAGGTGGGGAATGGCAGGTAGCATATAAGGAGATATTTTGGTTCTTGAGATTTAAATACATGAGATGGATCATAGTTCATGGATAACTGGGGCATTTGTGTTTCTCATCACTTACGTGATTATTTTATAATGTCACAGAGTACTAATGCTCTTAATAAATTTTTTTTTCTCTGAGAGTGGGCCCTTGGCTAATCAAGCTGTTACTGATCTTTGGAAAATTGCTGCTACTGAATGACCTTTTTGTAAGATCTCACTTTATGACTTTGAACCAAATTCCTGTCTTCTTTGTCTAATTTATGATTTAGTGAGGATGTCCTAACAGTTTTGTCCTGAGTTGGCTAATGACTGAAACAAAACAGAAAATCCACTTAAGAAATAACAATTTAATTCTGTTATAAAGGATTTCGATCCTTATTTTAGATTAAAATATTGTTCATGGAGGTAAATAACAGTCTAAGGACACAGTATATAGCGCAGAAATCTGAGACTAATTTCCATGTGAAATTTGCAGTCATCTCAATCCTAGGCTCTTCTACGATGGTTATTTTTCTCACTGAGGAGGTGCAAGATCCCCTTCTGGCCTGAGAACATCAGCCTCTTGTATTTGCCAGCTACGGTATAATTTTTTTTGCCTTTATAGAAGTGGAGGCCATTCTGCTTGAAGTTTGATGGGAGTGTAGAAGACTTCAACTATGGTACTT
>NW_022908210.1:0-207 GCF_012274545.1 Fukomys damarensis | reverse complement strand
CGCTTTCTCTTCTGTTTTCACTTCAAACTTGGCACCTTGGAATTCAAGAACTCATAACTCTGTCTCTGACTCAGGAGGATTGCTGTGCTGCAACTGAGTTCCCCTGCAGTGCACCTTGGGAATTTTCTGCAGTAACCTAGACCGATCATAGAGCTGACTCCATATCTTGGGGGTTATCATTCAGTATATTGTGTCTACGATTTTCAT
>NW_022908209.1:0-302 GCF_012274545.1 Fukomys damarensis | reverse complement strand
GAGGCTTGCCCAGATACCATTGATAATTGCATGGAGACCCTACCAAGAGGCCTAGGCAGACAACAGGAACTGTGGTACACAGCCCACAGCCAAAGGCCTCCCAGACAACAGCAATGCAGGGGACCCAGCCAGAGGCACAGGCTTCAATCAGAAGCCCAACTAGATTCAGCTCAGAGATTCAGAAGGCCACCATTCTGAAGCCAGGAATTGGTGTACTGGTGAGCACCAGAGTAAAGGTCGCTCAGTGGCTTGCTGAGAATTGAAGACCACTGGGTGACCAAAAAATTGCCTCAACAAAGGCA
>NW_022908208.1:0-206 GCF_012274545.1 Fukomys damarensis | reverse complement strand
CAGGCCTTTACCTGCAATTGGTGCCACAACCTCAATCCTTGCCCTGTGGCTTCCATCTTTTTGAGCTGAGTGCTGCCCTCACACACAGCCAGCTATCATAGACTCTTCTGCCTGTGATCCCACAAATTTACCTAATAAATCATATATATATATATAAACTTTGTTGTTGTTCCTTTAGAAAACCATAACTAATACAATCACAAACA
>NW_022908207.1:0-212 GCF_012274545.1 Fukomys damarensis | reverse complement strand
CCTTAAATTCCTTGAGGGATACAATTTTATTTTGTTTCCAATGCTTTAAAAGGTTCCTAGCACGTAATAGGCAGTCAGTGAATGCTAGCTCTTCAATGACTGAATGACTCCTAAGCATATTATCCTGAACTCAGCCCATTGGGCTAAATCAGGCTCTATGGCACTATATAATCCATCTCTCACCAGGGTTCCGGGTCCCTCTCACTAGATGC
>NW_022908206.1:0-258 GCF_012274545.1 Fukomys damarensis | reverse complement strand
AGGGGGAGGAGAGAGGAAGGGGAAGGGGTGGGAGGCGCCAGGTGAGAGTCATTGGTACTGGAGCTCAAACCCAGAAGCAGCCCAGATTTCTCTCCCTCCTGAGAGGGCAGGGCCGCTGAGCAGGAGGAAGGGGTTATTAATATGTGCAAAACCAGGGATGAACCTCAGGGTCGCTCTGCTGAATGAAAAGAGCCCGGGCTCTCCCCCAAAATACATGTTTCACGGTTCTGCTTATAGAAAAATCAAACCAAAGAGGGA
>NW_022908205.1:0-223 GCF_012274545.1 Fukomys damarensis | reverse complement strand
AGATGGGTGTCTGAAATGGCTAAGAAAGAATTGGGCTAGACGTAGCCTGAAAGTATCATATATATATGTATGTGTGTGTGTGTGTGTGTGTGTGTGTGTGTGTGTGTGTGTATATCTATCTATCTCTATCTATCTATCTATCTATCTATCTATCTATATATATATATATGGCAGGTGGAGGGGCCCTTTCCTGACAATAATGAAAAATAATAATACTGCCAAG
>NW_022908204.1:0-370 GCF_012274545.1 Fukomys damarensis | reverse complement strand
TCTCAGTCGTTCCATGGGATTACCCCAAGCATTTATTCTCATTTTCATTCTCTTGGTTTGGTTTTTATTCTTTTAACTTTTGTTCTAACTACTCTAAGAAAGTTACAGTGGCTTGGAACTCAGAGTTACGATGATGAGCAAATAACTGTTGCAGTGGGGCTCAACCCAGAATCTAGAGCAGCATGCTTGCCCGGACTGTCCCTGGGCCAGGTCCCTTCCCTGCTCCTCGGAGTTCAGACTGCTCTCATCCTTCCACATTTCAGGAAAAAGAGTGACCCCGAGGTATGAAGCTAAGGCAAGTGTGAACATGCTGGCTCTGTCTCTTGTTTTCTTAACAGGAAAATAAAGGTGATCATTTTTTTACAGCTAC
>NW_022908203.1:0-599 GCF_012274545.1 Fukomys damarensis | reverse complement strand
AGCTACTGAGTGAACGCAGCCTGCCATCTTGAAATTCTGAGCCTCGAGGAAAAACTCCCGCGAAGGGCACAGTGACTTTCCCTAGGTCACTGTCACCAGTTATCTGCATCTGTCTCTTGAATCTGAATCCAGCCACCGTTCCCTCACACCGGGCTGCCACTTTGCTTTTCTTTCTCAACCTTGAGGCAGAAAAATGCCAGAAATCAGAGATGGGCCTGTGGGTCCTGGTTCTCCCAGCACTCCACGTGCTCCTGGCATGATCCTGGCGACCACCATTCCGGCCCGTATGACCAGCTGGGTAGCTTTTGTGGTACCTTTCTTTGTCCTCCCTGCCCGTAACTCAAACTTGGTCAGGCAGCCCTGTTCTACAACTTGTCACAGGAGTGGTTGGCTTCAGGCCCAGGTGTTTACTTGGAAGGGATCAGAGCCCAACCTCTCACACCCAAGGAAGAATGTTTCCAGGCCCGTTCAGGAGGAGACCTACACTGCTGCAGGATTCTCCAGAGACCCAGAGCCTGCTGGCTTTCCAACCTCCTTTCACTGTAGCCAGTCCTGCCTCCCAGATCCAGCTGTCCAGTAGTCTAGCTTCAACTCTCTGA
>NW_022908202.1:0-342 GCF_012274545.1 Fukomys damarensis | reverse complement strand
AGCTGGTAAAAATTTTTTCCCACATTGTAGATTGTCTCTTAGTTCTGCTGATGTTTTCTTTTGCAGTACAGAAGCTTTTAGGTAAGATGAGATCCCAGTTGTTGATTCTATCTGCTAGTTCCCTTGCTACTGAGGATCTGTTTATAAAGTCCTTCCTATACCAATGTCTTCCAGAGTTCTGCCTAACTTACCTTCCAGCAAGTTTAATGTTTCTGTTTTAGTATTTAGATCTTTAATCCATTTGAATTTTAATTTAGTGCATGGAGAAAGAGAAGGGTCTAATTTTAATCTGTGGCAGGATGACATCCAGTTTTTCCAACACCATTTATTAAATAGGCTATC
>NW_022908201.1:0-229 GCF_012274545.1 Fukomys damarensis | reverse complement strand
TTGCGAAGAGAGTAGATCGTAAGTGTCCTCATGACACATTTGCAAAAAGGCAACTGTGTGACACGGATGTGTCAATGACTGTGATTGTGGTCATTTCACAGTGTGCACCTATACCCAATCCCATTGTTTACATATATGCAATTTTTATTTGTCAATTAACCTCAGCGAAACAGTATAAAGTTTCTTAAAGGAAAAGTAGTCTCAATAGTTCTTGGTAGTGGATATTTAC
>NW_022908200.1:0-246 GCF_012274545.1 Fukomys damarensis | reverse complement strand
CTGGGAAGCAGACGCTCCGTCGTGAATGTCTTTAGTCCTGTTGGTGTGGCTGCTTCAGTATCCAGAACCCCTTCAAAATGTTTACTGTTCGTGGTCATTTGACTTTGAGGAAGACCCAGAAGTCACACGGCGTGAGACAAGGCAGACGAGGACATCCCTAAGGTTTTCGTGAGCTCGCCTTTTGTTGAGTGGCACGCGGCAGCAGCCTTCACCATACTTCGGATCGCACCTCTTAGAGACGCTCAC
>NW_022908199.1:0-734 GCF_012274545.1 Fukomys damarensis | reverse complement strand
CCCCCCATTCTTTTCTCCATTGTTAGATTGTTACGTTTTAAATCTGACTGATTTCCAACAGACTTCTAAGTAACTTTGAATTAGTGTTCTTGAAAGGGGTCACCCGTGCACCTTCGGGGGCCCCCTCGCAATCAGGTCACTCATGCACAGAGAGGTCAGGCAGGAGATCTTTATTGAAGGGAATCAGGCGAGGCACAAAGGCTGGGAGGCAAAGAAAATGGAGGCGTGGACAAGGGAAGGAGTGTTGGCTCATTTATAGGGTCTTGGATGGGAGTTTTGCAATTAGGGGAAGAAGCTGTTTTTTAACCTATCACAGGCCACATTGCCTTATAAGGTCTTAGTCCTGCAGAAGTTCCTCATCAGATGTTGGCGTCATTTCTGGGAAGAATTCAACTTAGGGAGGAAAGCAAAACTTAAGTTGGGAAAATGAAACTTAAATAGGGAAGAACCGGAAAGTAAGGTGTAAAATGAGGGAGTTTAAAGTAACATGCACAATTTCCTAACAGTTCTTATCTTTTAACAAACAGTAGAGATTAAGAACATGTTAACCCTATAATTACAATTCAAGAATTTGCAATGCACAAGAATGTTTTAAGCACACCCATTAAACATCAACTCAAAGTGGATGCCAAAACTACCTTCATGAATTAGCTAAAATTTGTAATTTCATTTTTCTTGTGAAAGCCTCTTATGGCCCGCAGAGCGAGGTCAGTTTTAAAATTTTGACTATGCAG
>NW_022908198.1:0-2456 GCF_012274545.1 Fukomys damarensis | reverse complement strand
TTTTATAATGTAATTATTGTAGCAGTGTGAATTTCTTTATATGAACAATAAATCAAGGTTTAAAAAGAAAAATTATTAGATAAATTATTAGCATGTTAGTGTAAGGTCATATAGAAAGTAGAATTACTGGGATTTAAATTCTCTTGTTTTAAAACACACCTACTTTGTCCTGCTAAAAATATCTCTATGTTCTAAATCAACTGAAAAGTGTTTTGTAGTGTGAAACCTATACCAGTGTAAATATGACTTTTATCAGTATGATATCACTTTGCTTTATGTTCCAATGTATTCACTGTCTAGATATTGTTGCATTATTGCCTAGTAACTTACCAATCATAAATTGTACATTTCAATATCTAAAATAAACTAAAGGTCTTAATAATGAAGAAATTATCCAAGTTTGAAGAATTCAACATGTTTCACCTGATTTAAACATTACACAATGTATACATGTTTTGAAACATTACTTGCCATCCAATTATTATGTATAATTTTTTGTTTTTATGTATCAGTTTAAAAAATAATTTAAAGGAAAGAAACAATGTCTTCAGATTAGTTTAATAACCAAACTTTATTAAAACATCTTTTTCATTTAAACATCTTTTATAGGTGGGGATTTAGCTCAGTGGTTCTGCCACCTGCCTTGCAAGTACCAGGTCCTGAGTTTGATCCCCAGTACAAAAAAAAAAATCTCTTTTAAGTTATAAAGTGCTTTTTGCTTAGATTTGCTATGGACAAACACTAGGATATAATTTATGCCTAAATTACTAAGAGATCCTTCATAGATTTTCTTTTAATTAGTTTTCTTTCTAACTTTATGGTTTTATTACACTCTTAATTTTTAAAAAGAAAAAAAAATCTACCTAGTTCTAGAATCTCCTTAACTTTAAAGATAGAATAAAATTATTCTGTTTAAAGTAACTATGATTGCAAAATTTCACTACATAATTACAGCATGTGTCATACAGCAGTCCTCAGACCCTTCTCTCAGATATCCAAGGCTATCTGTCTTTGTCAGGAAAAAGAATAAATACACCGTCGTGATCCCCTAGCACCAGTGAAAGGACAAGAATTCCAATAACTTTATTGCCTCTCATTTAAACTCACACACTTTAAAATGTTGGGAGAGGATTAAGAGTCTGTTACCATTTAGGAAGTTTTTAAGATTTTTGCCTACACTAAAATTTAACTTGCATTTCTTGTAATAAACAAAAAGAAAGCATCACCTCATGTCTACTCCTTTATATCACTGAAACAAAGCAATAGAAATTTGCTCAAAGAACCACAGATTGCGAATGACTTCAGAAAGTGGATATGTATGCTTCACAGCAAATGAAAGAGATGCTCCCCTGATTACTAATAGCTTATCTCAGAGATGCAGAATGATGATGAGATTGAAGAGGACACACAGCTCAACAAAAAATGCTAAGCAGTAGGAGATCCAGCGCTAGTACAAAGTAAGATACTTTTCTTAAGTCTTGTAAACCTGGATTCAAATGCTACATTTACTATTTGCTACCTGCATGACCTTGAACAAATTAATTGGCACAAGGCATATTTTTTCTTCTCTGTAAAATGAACATAATAATCATGGTGCACATGTTAGTACTGCTCTGACAATGACTATATAATGTATAATATAGTGTTGGAACATAGTTTACAATGGGGGTGTAATAGATGTTAGTTCTTGATGTTATTTCTGATTATGTTGTATGTATGTAAGAAAAGGCTAAAATAGGTAAAGAACTTAGGCAATAAAAATAAAGCTTAAGAAACAAATTTAAAAACAGAAAGATTAATATATAAACATGTAATCTATTTAGTCCTAAAACATGGCATTATGTATCCAGGTCAACAGAGATATAAGCTTGAAAAGTCACTATATTCAGAGTATCTGCCAAGGGAAAAGATGTCAAAATAGCTACATGGAGAAATTGCTACTGATTTTAAACAGCACATTGCAAAATCCATGTGGAGAGATGCTGGCCAAAGGAATGATTGAATGTGAGTGTGATAAGGAAGGGACTGGACCTTAGAACAACAGTCCCCATGCCCCTGGAATGCATGGTCAGAGGTTAGAGCAGAATTTTCAAGTTATCAGTTAGCAGAATTAAAAGCAGTTTGTTCTCAGAAATGTTTGCTTTGGCTGTTGTGTCTTCTCAGCCTCCATAAGACTACTTAGACCAGGTCGACACGTGTCATGAAACAGTCCATCCCATCTGGCCCTGTCCTGCGACCAAAACTCCTGTACAATATGTTGCATGTGCTTTTCTTCTGCATCTTTGCTCTCATTTCCTTGAATCACAAATCAGTAAATGTGGAGATCTCAGCTCACTGCTGTTTCACTGAGACTTTAGAATCAGCTCCTCTGATCCAGTTGGTGACTGAACTAAGTCTTGTCTCTGAGTAGTCTTTCTCATCCTCTATGCAGTCACAGTCACACACTGCAAAAAAAA
>NW_022908197.1:0-265 GCF_012274545.1 Fukomys damarensis | reverse complement strand
AGTTGGTTAGGGGAAAGAATTTGAGAACTACAGTTACCAAACACAGGGTGGGGACTGTCCTCATATGTGTGAAATATGAGAAGAGAGGGCCGGGGATTTGGCTCAGCGGTGCAGTGGCCTGCCTTGCAAAGACCCGAGTTCAATCCCTGATACCAAAACAAACAAAAAAAATGAGTAGAGTTATTCACCCCCTAATTGAAGCTCCAAGGAAGAGGCGCTTGGAGATGTTCTACAGAACATTTATACACCCCTGAGATTTTCTGTG
>NW_022908196.1:0-209 GCF_012274545.1 Fukomys damarensis | reverse complement strand
TTCATTCCTCAGAAGGAATCAGCCTAGTAGGTTCACACCTTGATCTTGATCATCTAGCTTCAG
This sequence comes from Fukomys damarensis, assembly GCF_012274545.1. Classification (NCBI taxonomy): domain Eukaryota; kingdom Metazoa; phylum Chordata; class Mammalia; order Rodentia; family Bathyergidae; genus Fukomys; species Fukomys damarensis. Next base: position 146 of record NW_022908196.1, on the reverse strand, counting down.
AAACAGTGAGATAATAAATTTCTGTTGTTTGAGGCACCAAGTCTGTGGTTTGCCCTAGCACTACAATGTTTTGGGGGAAGGAGAATACCAAAACAACTTTTTGCTCTCCCCAAACATCCTAGAAACAAAATGGCAATACAGTTAGT
>NW_022908195.1:0-1678 GCF_012274545.1 Fukomys damarensis | reverse complement strand
TTTCCCCTGCTTGAGAAGTTTTCTGCCATTACTTCTGTGAACAATTATTTTATGTCATTTGCACTATGTCCTGTTTTTTCATTGACTCCAATCAGTCTTATGTTATTCTTCTTTGCATCGTCTAGCAGCTGATTTCTTGTGGTTCCTTGCTATTTTTAAGAAATATTTCTTTTCCTGGTCACTAATCACAATCCCATCTTCTATAACTGATATTCTTTCCTCACATTGGCTCATTCTTCTATTTAAACTTTAAATAGCATTCTTACTCTCCTGGAAATCTGTTTACATCTGTTGTATAGATTTTATTTCTTTCCTATGCTAGAATTCTGTCATGTTCCTGAGCTCCCCTATTGTTTTATCTGTGTCTGCTCTAGACTCATTCACTATGGACGCCATCTCTGTTGTTATCTGAAATTATTTCTGATTCTATTTTTTCCAAATCCTCTTTCACTGCCAGTTGTTGTTGAGTTTTAGATTCTTCCTTGTTGTTGCCCCTTAGAGTTGCCTTTGGTGATCTGGAAGTCTGGTTTGGAGTCTTGTTTAAGTGTATTCTCATTTCTATTTGTTGCTGTTGATGATGATGTTTTTGGTTTAATTACTGGGCTGCTGTTTGTAAATTGCTTTTTGCAAAAGTTTTTTTGCTAGTATTTAGAACCCTTATGGAATGGCTACTTCTTGGATCATCTTCCAGGTTTAGTTGCCCTTTGGGTTTTGAGCCTATAATTACCCTTAGGCAATCTCAATCTTGGTATACTTGGTAGGAAGGACAACTGACTAGAACATTCACATCACTGTGGCCAAAGTAGTACAGTCAACATCAACAATAGCATCAAACACAGCCTAAACAATGACAAAATGTGCTATTAATCTACCACCTTTGGCCACATGAACCTGGCTTGTGGCTATTTATGAAAATGTAGAATCAACCAGAAATGTATTTGCAGTAAACAAGCCCTTCAATATAGTGAATTTGCCCTCTGGAGAGACTTAGAAGGAGTTGAGGTGGGTAGAGAAATAGAAGAAGAGGTAAAGATTAGAAATATGGCTAGAGGGCACAGGAAGATCATGCAAACTTTGGGAAACTGGCAAAGACAGAAGGAAAAGAGAGAAGAAAGGAACAAAAACAAGAACAGAACAAACTGACACCAACAGAAAAACCAGAAACTGTATTCTTGCTCCTAAAAAGTAAGAATTCAGAAAAAACAGGGCAAAAAAAAGGAACAAAGTGAGAAATGAAGGAGAAAAGAAGAAAAAAATGTCCCCTTCAAGGTGTGTCTCTATTGTCACCAGCAGATAATGTCAGTAGCATACAGATCTGTGTGGACTGATTGCAGTGAGCCAACCATAGTCTATTGAAGTTCAGGCTGGTTTCTGACTGCAAGGGTGGAATTGAGCTCCCTGACCTCCTTGGGGTTTGAACTCTGCACAGTTCTACTGCAGGTTTGAATTTTCTTCTCCTGAATCAAGTTTAGTTCTAGTAGGAGGTGCTGACCCCAACAAATGACCAACTGCTACAGTCTGTTGCACCTTTATTGAGATGACTCTTGGCTTTCCCAGTGGGCTTCTATTCTCAATAAGCAATGGAGAGGCCTTCTCTCTCTACTGCTCACCACTTTGTCAATTTCTGGGCTCAGAATGATGGACTGCTGGATCCCCACAGTGTGCTGCTGTCCTGGTA
>NW_022908194.1:0-335 GCF_012274545.1 Fukomys damarensis | reverse complement strand
TCACTTGTCCATGAATATTCAAATTTGACATTTGGACTTTAAGTTAGAAATCAGTATTTTTCCTAAATATTCTTTACTAGAGTGAAGTGAGCAAGGAGGAGAGAATGAAATAAGCTCCAGTTAAAACATCACAGATACCTATAGTTATTACCAAGTTCTAGTAGTTTTCTTTGGATAAGTGCTGTCTCATTTGATACAACCTTTAGTCAATTTCCATTGCCCTGAATGTGTTGTTTTTGATAATTTTGCAGTTTTATCATTGCTATTTGTGGAATGGATTTGCTGCATTTTCTCAATCAGCTGTTCTGGAAATCATTTCCCCAGTGATGCCTCAG
>NW_022908193.1:0-216 GCF_012274545.1 Fukomys damarensis | reverse complement strand
AGGGCTTACTGGAGAAGGGCACAGGGTAGGGCCGACTCCCCCACCACAGAATCTGAATCCTTCACCGCCCACCACAGCCCATTTCCCGGCCTCCTTTCTGGGCCAGACTTTCCGAGGCCAGCAGGTCACAATCCCAACCAGGCCCTCTCTGCGAGGTCGTCCTGACCACTGACCAATTCCACCAGGCACCATCTCTCCCACCATGCCTTGGCACTG
>NW_022908192.1:0-281 GCF_012274545.1 Fukomys damarensis | reverse complement strand
CCCAAAATAAAAAACTCAGGTATCCTTTTTTTCTGGAAAACTGTTTCTATCGTTTCTATTCAACATGTGTGTTTTCCTCTCATTTATGACAGTATGCATATTTTTCATTCTTCACTGTTGTGGGCTTATTCAGCCTTATAATGGCACACTAAAGAAAATTAGATGTGCGACTTGGAAAGATTTCTGATAAATGCCAAAGAGCCAGCTCAATGTTTTCTCCCCCCTTTTAAAAATGTATTTATAGGGTGTTCCTGGAGAACCTGGAGCTGTTGGCCCCTTAG
>NW_022908191.1:0-508 GCF_012274545.1 Fukomys damarensis | reverse complement strand
TGAAAAAAAAAAAAAAAAAAAAAAAATCTTTTTCCTTACCACCCTCCTCATTGATATTCTCTGAAGAAGGAAAAATTGCCAATGGATGATAATTGTGGTAGTGATGAGAAGACAGTGATAATGGTAGATTGTTTCTTTGGTGCCTACTAGTTGGCATCATCTTAGGTCTCAGAAGGCCTAAGAGCAAAGTTGACTGTTGATGCTCAAGGCGGTAACATGACATGACCGGAAATCACAAAAGTTGCCACTGGTGGTTATGGCTTGATTGTAAGTGTCCCCCAAACTGCTAATATATTCAGAGGTGGTGCTTTCAGAAGGTGACTGGAACTTGGGGGTGTATCTTCATCAGTGGTTTAACCCATTGATGAATTCATAGCTGATATGCTGAGAGGAATTAGGGACTGGATGGAGGAGGTGGGTGGCTGGGGTGTGAACTGGTAGAGTGCATTCTTGACCCTAACCCCTTCCTTTCTCTCAGGCTCTTGTTTGTTTGTTTGTTTGTTTGTTT
>NW_022908190.1:0-234 GCF_012274545.1 Fukomys damarensis | reverse complement strand
TCTCAAGACTCCTCCCCTTCTCATGTGCAAAAAGCTTTGTTTCCATTTTTGTCTTTCTTGTTTCACTTTTTTTCTTGTCCCTTACTTCCTACACTTGATCTTAGCCAAAAGACCAACAAGTGTTAGTTATGTCTCTTACTTCATGAAAGATAGTTTTGCAGGATGTATCAGTCTGGATTGGAAGTTGTGTTCTTTATTGATTTTTTTTTGGTACCCAGCATTGAAGTCTGGTCC
>NW_022908189.1:0-969 GCF_012274545.1 Fukomys damarensis | reverse complement strand
GACTGGATAGTGCAGGGGGCGGCAGATAGCTACATAGCGATCATAGGCCATGGAGGAGAGAAGCAAACATTCAGCACCAACACAGACTATAAAAAAGAACAGCTGGGTGAAGCAGCCCAGGAAGGAGATGCTCTTGGTGGAAGTCAGTAGGTTCTGTAAGGTTTTAGGGGTGATGACACTTGCGTAGCTGAGGTCGAGAAATGACAGGTGAGTGAGGAAAAAGTACATGGGGGTGTGCAGCTGGAAATCCAGGCGAATGATCAGTATCATCCCTGCATTCCCCAGCACCGTGATCAGGTAAATCAGCAGAAGGACCAGGAAGAAGATGCGCTTTGTCTCTGCAGAGTCCGTCAGCCCCCTTAGGATGAATTCAGGCACACTGGTGGAGTTCCATCTCCCCATGCTGTTCTGCTGCAGTAATGGTTGAATAATCAGAGTTGATACTTAGCTTATTTGTCTAAAAATCTCCTTTGATTTTCATGAGTGCCATTTTTTGTAAGTAGTGTGATGCTTCGATTCATGGAAAAAATATTCATAATTTAAGAAGGAACATTTTATTTTTATGTATAGCTCTGGGAATATATTGACATTTGATTCTTTCTAGTCAAAGTTTACCTCTACTGCTCAGAATGAATGTGATACTTTTGTAAAACCTTTTTCTTCACCAACACATTTAAATCTCATGAAAATATTTTACTTTTCCACATATTTTAGAGCAGATAGGCCAAGTATTACCAATGTCAAATCAGAGCTATGACAGGTTTACACTGTGATTCTATGAAGATAGTCACCCTGCAGAACATTGTTATAATATTGTGCTTCTGGTGTAAGTAGTTTTAACAAACCTGAGTATTATCGCTTAATTAGTCATGCAGAAATCAATGTTTCATGATATTTTTGTGTTTTATTTCCCAACGCCTTTCCATTGTAATTGAAATACTTCTAGTTTTGGGAGCTGGCTGGGGCACA
>NW_022908188.1:0-278 GCF_012274545.1 Fukomys damarensis | reverse complement strand
GTCAGCTGCTCCCGCCCGGTTTGCTCTGGGTCCTTCCTGCAAGTATCTTGGAAACATTTGCTGGCAACACCAGGGTCTTTATCTACTTCAGGAGTCTTATTGGCAACTTCGGGTATAGGATAATTTGGGCACGACTGCCTCTGCCTTCCAACCCAGAGAGAAGAGTTTAAATTATCAGTCAGGAACCCAGATCTGATATGGAAAGCCCTTTAATTTTTCTTGTTTTTTCTTCCACATGAGAAATTTGAGATCAATTACTCCAGATTTCCGGGATCATA
>NW_022908187.1:0-202 GCF_012274545.1 Fukomys damarensis | reverse complement strand
AAGCAAAATTGCAGAAGACAAATTAGCCTCACACACTAAAATTAATTTTATTCAATTCCTCGGTCTATAATCAATGTAAAACAACTGCATATTAGCGAGGTACAAGGATGTGAAGTACAATAACAAGTAACAATATTAAACTGAGAAATAGACAAACCTATGGTGATGTCTCCACCATATACTAACTGGATGATCTTGTGTA
>NW_022908186.1:0-239 GCF_012274545.1 Fukomys damarensis | reverse complement strand
TAAGTTGCCCCAACATCCTGCCGGATCTCGCTCCCCTGAGTGTAGGTGAAAGCTGTGAATGACGCGGCCACACGTGGCGACTGTGTTACGCGGCCGCTTTGTGAGCAGAGGTCTCTGACTGTAGGCAGAAGGGGCGGGGATACGGCGAGGGGCCTCAGAAAGCTGTGAGGAACAAGCCGGGGGAGGCCGGGCTGAGAGGAAGCGCTGCTCAGTATCACTGCTGATGCCAGTCCACGGAA
>NW_022908185.1:0-292 GCF_012274545.1 Fukomys damarensis | reverse complement strand
TATACACAACCAATGGAATGTTTCACCATCAACTATTGTTACTATTAAATAATTCTAGTGGTTTCCTAAATAATTTCTTAATGAGTGCAAAAATATAGTGGTACTTTATAGCGGAACATCTAAGTGCTCCAGCAGGAAGAGGCACATTTGGTTTAGAAATGTGAAATGAAATGTTAACGTATAGAGAATAATGACATAAAAATTGTATTTTTTTAAACTTTGATTACTTCTTCTCATTATTTAAACAATAATGGTGTCAGACTAATTTTATGTATGATTAAATGTTCTAATG
>NW_022908184.1:0-307 GCF_012274545.1 Fukomys damarensis | reverse complement strand
CTGCCTCAGCCTCCCGAGTGCTGGGATTACAGACGTGAGCCACCACACCCGGCATATACTTCTGTCTTGATATGCTGCCTCACCCCAGGCCTAGAGCAACAAAGCCAGCTGATGTCAACTGGAACTTCCAAAATGTGAGCCACAATAAACCTTTTCTCTTCATAAGTTAATTATCTCAGGCATTCGTTAGACTAATGGAAAGCTGATTAGCATGATCGGTATTCCTCCAAAAGGAGAGGAAATATCATGATCAAAGTTGGTAAGCGGGGTTCTTGGAGCAGATCTTTCTGAAGCTTGGCCTTGGTGA
>NW_022908183.1:0-216 GCF_012274545.1 Fukomys damarensis | reverse complement strand
GCTGGAGTCTATGCTATTTAAACTCCATAGAATTAGAGATAAAACGATGTGGGTTTTTTTTTTTAATACAATGGAGTACTACTCGGCCATAAAGAAGGATAAACTTGAGATATGTATAGTAAATGGATGCATCTTGATACCATACTCTTAAGAGAAATTTACATATGTGTAAATATTGCATTCTGTCTTGTGTGAGTAACTGAAAGGGTAAATAAT
>NW_022908182.1:0-406 GCF_012274545.1 Fukomys damarensis | reverse complement strand
CTGCAGTCATCTGAACAAAATTACAGACATTCAGCACATTCCATTAAAAACAAAACAAAACAAAACAAAACAAAAAAACAAAAACAAAGAAAAGAATAATATCCAGAAAACAGCAAAGTTCTGTTGCTGTTGTGGTACCTGGCACCAATTTTTTTTATTTGCATCTTAATCATCATCTGGAAAGAGAATATTCTAGAGTAATATCATTGAATGTAGCTCTAAGCACGGTCCCTACTATGTGTCATAAAGCAGGTACAAGATATTTTATATTCATAGAGGTATGATACAGTACTGTCCTACATCAATAATACTAGAATCAGTTTTGGTTTGAAATTTATTTGTTTGCAGATAAGATTGCTACCCCTGTTTTTTTCTGGGCTCCTGTCACATGGAGAATTGTTTTCTA
>NW_022908181.1:0-513 GCF_012274545.1 Fukomys damarensis | reverse complement strand
GAGCTTAAGGCCAGTCTGGACTACATAATGAGATCCTGTCTCACAAAATTTCTATGAAGAATTTATTATGTACTACAATCATGTACTAATAGAAACTAAAAATGGAAAATAAAAATAAAAATTAAACATACTTACAATATCATCCAGCCATTCTACTCCTAGATCTACACCCAAAGAAATGAAAACTATAAAAACTCACACATGAATGTTGTAACAGCTCAGAAAGGGAGACAGCGGAAATGCTCCCCAAATGATAATGAATATATTTTGGTATATACACAATGGAATATTATTCACCAATAAAAAGGAACGGAGCACTGACACGTACGAACATACGACCCTGAACACATGCTAATAAGCAAAAGAAGTCAGTCTGCAAACCACCACATAGGGTGGAATTCCACTTCTAGGAAAAGTTGACATCTGGCAAATCTACAAAGTCACAGCAATTGAGCTGTAGGGAGAGTGACAGCCAACACAGCCAGCCCAGCAACTCTTGGGACCCCCAGGTGC
>NW_022908180.1:0-329 GCF_012274545.1 Fukomys damarensis | reverse complement strand
CTGCCTTTCCAATCTAAGTGGCATGGCATCTGAGGGATAGACCACTCTCCTCACTCCACTGCTAGGTCAGCTCAGGACCACTGTCCCACTCTGACTCAGGTTCATTGCTTCTGGGGAGACCAATCTGAAAAAAGGGGTGATGGAGGATGGGGGTTAGCATTGGTGCATTTCTGACTGTCCAGCTGTGAAAATGGTTTAGAGGAGAATAAAGCTGAGCACAGTGATCTCAGATATAATGAGAGGGGTGGGGCACAGACACAAGTAAATTAAGATTAAACTGAAAAGGGGAGTCCCACTGCCTCCCAAGGCCCCTTCCACATGAACACTTT
>NW_022908179.1:0-238 GCF_012274545.1 Fukomys damarensis | reverse complement strand
TCGAGCACCTGTGAGACATTTGGGACATGACAGTTTGGGACTAAAAACGGGTGGATATGGTAAGACTGAGATGGTTCATTAGCAGTGCAACTTAGGTTATCTGTTTACATTAATAATTAGAAAGAGGACTTCTGAGTTAAATCACACGTTGACTATGAAGTTCTCGTTAAATAGTACGCCACAGATTCGGCTCTGTGTGGATTTCATGGCATCGCCCTGTCTGAGAGAGAAAACCAAC
>NW_022908178.1:0-205 GCF_012274545.1 Fukomys damarensis | reverse complement strand
ACAAATTGAGCATCAGGAATTCTGTCAAGTCTTTTTGGTCAATCTGTTAAATGTCTGCTCCAGGGCATCCACAGTGGGGTATCTTTATAAATTTTACAGCCTGAGATTTGATAACAGTACTGAAAAATCATGGCAAAAGTTTAGATAAGTTTCCTATTTACAAATTCATTAAACCCAGCTCATATAATGTAGAACATCTGTGAGT
>NW_022908177.1:0-245 GCF_012274545.1 Fukomys damarensis | reverse complement strand
ACAGGTGCACACATTGTAACATGACTCCCAAACATAAAGCTAAATTTTGTTTTATATATATACTCTGATTGAACTCCAGTCCTTGCGCTTGCAAGGCAGGCCACCGAACCTCGGAGCTAAATCCCCGGTCCCATAAAGCTAAAATTTACAGTATACACTAACCTTCGAACCCACACTGAAACACACAGGAAGTGAAATTCTGGCACAATTCCTAATCCTAAACCTTATCCAAGCCCAAATGCTAA
>NW_022908176.1:0-999 GCF_012274545.1 Fukomys damarensis | reverse complement strand
TCACCACAACCTGGTCTTAGAATGGTGAGATACAAAGTTTTGTTGTTTAAACCACTCTGGTATTTTCCTACAGGAAACCCAAGATGAGACAATGATATACTTTATGAAAAATAAGTATATTTTATATAACCAATAAATAATGAGAAGAATGAGACAGATTTGCCTTTCTGTAAATCCCTTTTTTAGTTTAATGGAATAGCTATACTTTCATGTCTGCATCTTTATTCAATTTGTGAAGCCACTATCATGCACTCTCTGGAAAACTGCACTGCACTCATGTGAAAATGAAAGAACAAAAGCCAAATAAGGCTTTAACTTTAATGAGAAAAGAGCTTTCACTTCATGGACCTCCTGGAAGGGTCTCTGGAACCCCTGCAGATCCCTAACTATCCCTTGAGAACCACTGACACAGTGGGGAAAACACACTGTAGGGAGATGCACATTCTAATCTGCATGCTTCCAGAAGGTGTTTCTTCCTTCTCAGCCTCTGCTTCCTGCATTTGACAAGGAATGAGTAGGCTGAGTGATGTGTTGCCCTGACTCTTCCAACTACTACATTCTATGCTGTTTACCTTCTCCAACATGGGCATTTGGTATTTTCATGGAATGGACTTTCCCCCTTTCCTCTTCCTGTTCTTATTATTTCCCCGCTATCTCCACCTTTTTGGGTCTGGCAGTAATCAGAGGTAAAAGGGGCTGAAGATTTTGTGACACACCTTGACCACGAGGCTGATTTATTGACAGCAAAAGGATTGGCCCCAGAAGGGACTGGTGAGTGCAGCAGCTACCATTTACTTACTTTTCCTCTCTCACCAGCATGATCTCTTCTTCTACAGGATCTCAACCTCCTTCAGCTACATCCTGACAAACCATGATGACTGGCAAAAAGAGCCTAAGGCTTAAGGGAAGTTTCAGGATTTGGGGCTAGGCAAATAAAAACAGAAATGTAGAAGTAACCAGGAAAAGTAGTGAAGCCTGCAGTGAAGGCTGCCCCACTTG
>NW_022908175.1:0-4873 GCF_012274545.1 Fukomys damarensis | reverse complement strand
TTTTTTTTTTTTTTTTTTTTGGTACCAGGGATCCAACTCGGGTCCTTGTGCTTGCGAGTCAGGAAAAATCCCCAGCCCTCTATTTTTTATCTTTAAGATAAAGATCCTTTATGAAATCAACTCTTAAAGATAAAATGATCAAACTGTGAATTCACAATTTACAAGACATTTTTGAGAACATGAGCCCTAAATAATAACATTAAAATGAATAATGGATAATAATTATTTACTAATATTTTCCAATTGCTTGAAGACCATTTTCTCAGGTCATCTTCAGAATAACTCTCTGAAGTAGATAGTATTATTTTACCCATTTTGCAGAAGGTGACCTAAGCAAACTTCACAGCACTTAAGTGACAGAGAAAGATTTGAAGAAAAAGGGCCAGAGAATGACTTTAGGCCTTTAACAGACAGGTTACAAAAAACTCTAAAACTGAAAGCCATTGACCATTTCTAATACTTAAAAATTTCAATGAAACAATTGTTTAATTGCAAACACATAGCTAATTATAGCATTTTATTCTGCTTTTGTTTTTTGGCTTTTACTTCAACGTAAGTCAATTTGCTATAGATAATATATGCTGCTCCAGTTGCAATCTTTAGTTTAAAATGGAGACAAATTATTAATAATTAAAGGTTTGAAAAAAACATTTGTGCAATGTGGGACTCATAGTGGAAAAACAAAGAGTTCATTGCTTTGAAAAATTTGGAAGACAATGGACTAAATGACCTCAATGATCTGTGAAGGATCTAATAACAACTGAGTCTCTGCCAAACAAATGCTGCTCATACATCAGAAATATATCTGTTACACCCTTACTCCTGGCCCTCCCTTCCTCCAAATCCCACTCACAATCCACCAGCTGTTTCTCATTACCACCCAAGACCCAGGAAACTCTGAGGTTGGCTCTCATCAGGCTAAGCTGCATAAGAGTAGTTAGAATTGACTCAGCAGTTATTTTTTGCTCTAAATCCTGAGCAATTCTTTCTCCCATTTATGTTTCTTTCATTTTTTTTTCCAGATTATCTTGGGTACTTATTGGCTGGGTGATCCTCTAATAACTTGTTCAGCTTTGTTTTGTTCAACTCCTAGACACCTCCTGGCAGTTACTTAGTGCATGGTTATTGATTTTCTATCCTGGCTGTCTCTGGAATCTGGATCATTTAGACAGGTTAAGAAGTATCTAGGGCCAGGGATTTGTTCAGTGGCACCACCCCCGCCTTGCAAGTGCAAGGTTCTGAGTTCAATCCCTGGTACCAAAAAACAGAAGTATCTAACTCAACCAACTGTCCAAGTACTTGTTCTCCTAGATACACTCTTTTCCCTATCCTGATTTGCATGATATACTTAAAATGGTTGTTCCACTATAGCTGATATTTTGGTTTTATTTATTTTTCATTACGTATTTCTATTAGTACATGTTTGCAATACATAGTGGCTACATTTACTGTGGGAAATTTGTACATGTACATAACACATCTTAATTCTTTTTTGCCCCCTTCCCATCATTATTCCTGTTCCCTCCAATTCTTCCCATTTGGAAAAGCTGCTACTTTCATTTTTTACTTCGATTCTCTTTTTTTTAATCCTTTTCCCCCACCTTTCCTTAACATTTCCACCTCATTTTCCTTCCCATTTGAAACAGATTTCCCTTCTTATTATTTTTTATTTTGCTCTATTTATATTTTGGGTTTCTCACATAAGAGAAGCTATGCAATATTTAACCTTGTCTGATTTATTTCATTTAACACTATGGTCTCAAGGTGTATCCCTTTATCTACAAATGCCTCAAGTTTATCCTTCTTAATGGCAACAGTAGTACTTTATTATGTATAAATACCAAATTTTCTTTTATCCATTCTTATGGGGCTTTTCAGGAGTTGTTTGTTTTTTTCAGTACTGAGGATTAAACTCAGGACCTTGTGCTTGGCAGGCAGGTGTGGTACCAATGAGCCATATCCCTGTCCCTATCCATTCTTAGGTTAATGGACATATAGGCTACTTCCAAGATTTAGCCATCCCATTATAGCTGATTCGGGTTGAGGTATATCCTATAAAATGCTATGAGCATCTCATGGACATAAAGTACAATATCACAGTTTATAAAGTCATTACTTCCTTCTCTACTTTTCTATATATATATAACACTCAAAATCCTAAAGGAAGTTTTACAGAATGCATACAAGTACTGGGACTTTAACAGTGAAACAGGGCAAACAATATTCTTGCTCTAAAAGAACTTACATTCTACCTGAAGGAAGAAAACAGCAGTCAATGTTAAGTACTATATAGACAAACAGATGGAATAAGATGACCCAAGAGCAATGGTGGGGTCAGTGAGACTGGGAATTAAGGCAGAAATCTATAGATAGCATTAAGAAGACAATCTACAGAAGACAGCTGCAAATTCTGGAGCAGGGAACAACAAATGTGAAGGTCCTAAAAGCAGAATTATGATGGTATGTTTACAGGAACCAAAAAAAAATAGGACAATATGGCTAAAGATTAGTAAGTCAAGGGGACAGGGACACAAAATTTTTGGAGGTCTTAGCAGGAGAGCAGTTACTTGTACACCTGTGACTGAAGAATGGTTCTCTTCTGTTGGGCAGCTTCAGGAGGGACATATATAGAGAAAGAGGACTCCCGCCTAACCAGCCGGATCAGCTCAATCAACCCTGATGGATCAAGGGGATGACAGATGTTACACCCACATTGTTTGACACAGTGCCTCATATCCTAACATAAATTTTGGACAGTTCGCACAGGGCTTTGTAGGCCAAGACAAAATTTAATACAAAGTACAAAGAAAACCATCACAGGGGGTTTTAATCAGCAAAGTCCTCTTCTTTCTCTACCAGAAGGACCACTATGTCTGCTATGCAGATAAGAAACTGTAATAGATCAAGAATAGAACCTATAAGATTATCTGTCAGATTTGCAGGTTGCTCACAATTTGTTAGGTAACAGACATGAAAAGGTGTACAGATTCAGAAAGATTTGGATTTAATGACAGAGAACAAGAGAGATGTAGCTGTCAAGGAAGCACATGCCTGTAGTTTCAACTACTCAGAAGGCTGAAGTGAGAGAATCACAGATTTAAAGAGACTCTGAGCAACTCAACCAGACACTGTCTCAAAATAAAAAAGGATTGGGTACCACAAATGATACATATGTACCTAGTTACACAGGTAGATAAGAGATGCTGTCATACCATGATATAAGCATTTTAGTTTTTGTTCATGGTTCCCTGGTTCATAAACACCACCCAAGGCAAGCCACAGACACTAAAATTTCTCGTCCCTAGACAGGTCATGAAAACTCCAATATTCCCCCACCTTTCTGCCTTTAGCTGGCCATAGAGTAATTCCTTCACCTACCCTCTAGGACAGTACTTCATAAGACCATCTTCATTCCAGAGGGACCTTGCCCCATACCCTAGAGGAAGAAATGCCATACAAACAAGCCAAGAATGCTAAAGAAAAAAGAAAACAAGCCTTGCTAGTTTTCCTCACATGTTGATAGCACTAGAGCATACCTTTTGTTTAATCACATTTCAGTGATTTAATGTCAGTGTTTTAATCATGCTTATGCAACATGTCTCTGAAAAATCCTAAAAAGACAGGGTTTAGAGAGCTGCCAGATAGCTGAATACATAGAGCTTCCTAGAGAGTGGCACACCACCAGGAAAGGACATGGAAGCTCAAAACCCCTCCCCTATATCTCACCCTATGCATCCCTTCTTTTAGATCCTTTATAATACCATTTATAATGCATGGATAAACACAAGCATTTCACTGAGTACTGTGAGCCACCTGAGCTAATTAATTGGTTACAAGGATAGGGTTGTATGAACCACGATTTATATGGCCAGCTGGTCAGAAGCATGAATAAAACAACCTGGGAGAGTACAGATGTATATGAGGGTAATAGAGTACATGCTCAGCATGCAAGAAGATTATGTGTGTGTGTGTGTGTGTTCAATCCCCAACACTAGTTTTTAAAAACAAAAAAAGCAAAAAAAAACCACCTAGTGATTGATTGTATCTAGCACCTAAAATGAGGCTGGAATGATAGTTTTGAGAACCGAGACCTATACCTGTGGGATCTGATGCTAGTCCAGGTAGATGGTATCATAATGAATTGGACTAGAGGATACACTGAGAATATCCACTACAGAACTGATTGCTTATTCCCTAGTGGGAAAACCCCACACATCTATCAGAGGTCTTCTGTGTTGACTGTTATGTGAAAGCAGAGGAAATATTGTTTATTTTCCCTAAACAAACAGATGTCAAGAAGAACTCATAGCTTTTTGACTTGAGGAATTGTGGGGAAATGGTGTAATTTATTACCCCCTCTCCTTTTTCTTTTGTCACCAGGAATCAAACTTGGGACCTTGCACTTGCAAGGGAGGAGGCAGAACCACTGAGCTAAACCCCTGGCCCGGTAAGATGAGGAAGACTATGGAAGTTATTTATTTGGAGGGGGGGAAAATCAAGAATAGAAATTTAGGATTAGAAGACGATTTTACGAAACCTTTGCTCTATGTGGTTCAAACATGTTAGGGAAACTTGATAAAAGTGACAAAGTACCAGTATATTCTGGAAGACCTGCTGTTTCACTTTTTACAAAGGGTTATGACCATTTTCTGTTCACAGACTCCTTTAGTAGTCTTAAACCTGAACTCAAAATAATGTTTTAGTTTAAGATATCAATGTGTTTGTGTGTGTAAATGGAAATCAATTTTATTAAAATATATTATCATAATAAAAATGACTTATTAATATGTACTTCTTTATCAACTAATACAAGATCTAGCAAATATTAATTTCAAATTAAGGATGAGTGTTATAAGCACTATCTCCAAATAAC
>NW_022908174.1:0-263 GCF_012274545.1 Fukomys damarensis | reverse complement strand
AACAAAGAGTTGGGGTAGTTTCCACAGTTTATGTTTTCAGTGTAAAAGACTTTCCCCCATCTTGTGCCCATCTGAAATATTTAATTTCTAAGGTATACACACTCACATCAGTTGTAGCTACAAACCTGCTGTTCCTACTGTCCTTTCCTCAGGTTTAATTATTTGTCATAATTGTTCACAGAGGTAAGGAAAGCACTTTTCTGACATTTAGAGATTAATTATAAATATGATAAAGAATACAAATGAATAGCAAAAGGTTGTCT
>NW_022908173.1:0-207 GCF_012274545.1 Fukomys damarensis | reverse complement strand
ACCAATATAAGAGTTTTTGCTCTTTTGTCCCAAACCTCAGCTCCTCTGCAAAATGCAGAATTTGTGCTAGGTACTTATTGTCTTTTCCATGAAATAGTCATAAATAGAACTTTAAAGAATCAATTACTGCATGTCTCTTAGTACCTATGTAGCATTTTAATTTTAGCATACATACCATTCTGCTATTTTTTAGCTATCTATTAGGGC
>NW_022908172.1:0-211 GCF_012274545.1 Fukomys damarensis | reverse complement strand
CCGCAGCCTCCGACGGAGCGGCCGGGTCCTCCGCGTTCCCGGCGGGCTGCAGCTTCGGCTGATGGACTGTGGTTTCTCCTTAGGTCGCCATGGATCTTGAAGGGGACCGCGGGGGAAGAGCAGGGAAGAACTTCTACAAGCTGGACCAGAAAAGGTTTGTTCTGCTTTCGTAATTCACGTGGCTTTCATAGTTGCCGTGATTCACCTGGCC
>NW_022908171.1:0-2472 GCF_012274545.1 Fukomys damarensis | reverse complement strand
GCCTGAGCCCGGGGGGAGGGACTTCCCTTCCTACGTCATTCCGAAAACTGCAGGTCGCATGAAAGGGGGCTCCCCGCCCCCCGAAATGTAAACGACGAGACGCGGGGAGTGCAGCGGGGAGCCTGTCCCGTCCCCATCATCGAGCTCTCACCCTACTCGCGGGCACGGCACTACGCACGGGCACGGCGGAGCGATGCGCGGGTCCTTGGAAATACCCAGTGCATCCCAGCTTCCTGAAAGTCGCTGCCCTCACCTTCGCTCGCACAGGCAAACTACCCGGTAGGCGACTTCCTTCCGGATCACGCTCACCACCCCTAACCCTAACCCTAAGCCACCACCTGATTCCTAAGCTCCCAGCAGGTGGTCCTTGCAATCCGGCACCCAGGCTGAGCCTGAGGCGCAATCTCACGCCGCTACCACCTAGGGAACCCACACGCCAATAGCCAGGGAGAGAAACTGCCAGCCTATCACCCACCGGAATCCTGTCTACCCCCAGCGCCAACAGGAGCCCTGACCGCAGAGGAGGGACTGCTACTCCGCCGTCATTCCTCAGCCTGGACGTCCAGCTAGCACCGACACCCACCGTCCAACGCTCAGGACACTGCTCAGGGAGGAGAGCGGGGGGCCTATTCCGTCCCCGACATCCAGCGCTAACCCTCCTTGCTGGCAAGTCGCTGCCCCCCATAGCCAGGCCTCCATGGGCAGGTCCCCGGAAACACACATTCGACCCCACCTTCAAGAAAGGCGCTGCCCTCACCTTCGCTCGCACAGGCAAACTACCCGGTAGGCGACTTCCTTCCGGATCACGCTCACCACCCCTAACCCTAACCCTAAGCCACCACCTGATTCCTAAGCTCCCAGCAGGTGGTCCTTGCAATCCGGCACCCAGGCTGAGCCTGAGGCGCAATCTCACGCCGCTACCACCTAGGGAACCCACACGCCAATAGCCAGGGAGAGAAACTGCCAGCCTATCACCCACCGGAATCCTGTCTACCCCCAGCGCCAACAGGAGCCCTGACCGCAGAGGAGGGACTGCTACTCCGCCGTCATTCCTCAGCCTGGACGTCCAGCTAGCACCGACACCCACCGTCCAACGCTCAGGACACTGCTCAGGGAGGAGAGCGGGGGGCCTATTCCGTCCCCGACATCCAGCGCTAACCCTCCTTGCTGGCAAGTCGCTGCCCCCCATAGCCAGGCCTCCATGGGCAGGTCCCCGGAAACACACATTCGACCCCACCTTCAAGAAAGGCGCTGCCCTCACCTTCGCTCGCACAGGCAAACTACCCGGTAGGCGACTTCCTTCCGGATCACGCTCACCACCCCTAACCCTAACCCTAAGCCACCACCTGATTCCTAAGCTCCCAGCAGGTGGTCCTTGCAATCCGGCACCCAGGCTGAGCCTGAGGCGCAATCTCACGCCGCTACCACCTAGGGAACCCACACGCCAATAGCCAGGGAGAGAAACTGCCAGCCTATCACCCACCGGAATCCTGTCTACCCCCAGCGCCAACAGGAGCCCTGACCGCAGAGGAGGGACTGCTACTCCGCCGTCATTCCTCAGCCTGGACGTCCAGCTAGCACCGACACCCACCGTCCAACGCTCAGGACACTGCTCAGGGAGGAGAGCGGGGGGCCTATTCCGTCCCCGACATCCAGCGCTAACCCTCCTTGCTGGCAAGTCGCTGCCCCCCATAGCCAGGCCTCCATGGGCAGGTCCCCGGAAACACACATTCGACCCCACCTTCAAGAAAGGCGCTGCCCTCACCTTCGCTCGCACAGGCAAACTACCCGGTAGGCGACTTCCTTCCGGATCACGCTCACCACCCCTAACCCTAACCCTAAGCCACCACCTGATTCCTAAGCTCCCAGCAGGTGGTCCTTGCAATCCGGCACCCAGGCTGAGCCTGAGGCGCAATCTCACGCCGCTACCACCTAGGGAACCCACACGCCAATAGCCAGGGAGAGAAACTGCCAGCCTATCACCCACCGGAATCCTGTCTACCCCCAGCGCCAACAGGAGCCCTGACCGCAGAGGAGGGACTGCTACTCCGCCGTCATTCCTCAGCCTGGACGTCCAGCTAGAACCGACACCCACTGTCCAACGCTCAGTACACTACTCAGGGAGGAGAGCGGAGGGCCTATTCCATCCCCAACATCCAGCGCTAACCCTCCTTGCTGGCAAGTCGCTGCCCACCATAGCCAGGCCTCCATGTCCAGGTCCCGGGAAACACACATTCGACCCCACCTTCAAGAAAGGCGCTGCCCTCACCTTCGCTTGCAGAGGCAAACCACCTGGAGGGTGAATTCCGTCCGAGACATGCTCACCAATCCTAACTCTAACCCTAGCCCACAGCCTGATTCCTCGGTTGCCGTGGGTTGGCACTTGAAATCCTCCCCTGCGCTTAAGCACCTGGTGTCATCTCATGCTGACACTCACTAAGAAACCCGCAGGCCGACACCCAGGCAGCGAAA
>NW_022908170.1:0-222 GCF_012274545.1 Fukomys damarensis | reverse complement strand
ATAAACCATAGCCAGCTCAGAAATACAGTGAAAGAAAGATGCTTAGAGTGTTAACGAAACTCACAAAAAAGATGGGAATTCTGATGTGTTATACTGGGGGTGGAGACATACTAGGGATTGAACTCATGGCCTCACATATGCTGGACAAGTGCTCTAGCCCTGAGTTGCATCTTTAGCCCTTTTAAAAATGAGACAAGGTCTTTCTAAGTTGTCTAGGCTGGC
>NW_022908169.1:0-228 GCF_012274545.1 Fukomys damarensis | reverse complement strand
ACAGGAATAATGATGCTATTCCCGTGGGCTGTGACATTACACAGCCTTCTCAGTAAATATCCCCAGTTCCAGTGTGTGGAAGGATGGTTAGACAGAACCCGAGCTGGATTTATTCTTTTTCTTTGAGTGCTATTTTCAGTGGTCATTTAGGAGTGTCTTGCGAGGTTTACATCCCTATCCACATGCAACTTCATTGCACGTAGTCCATGATTAGCTGTATTTATCTAC
>NW_022908168.1:0-367 GCF_012274545.1 Fukomys damarensis | reverse complement strand
CTGTTTGCTCATCCAGAATGTCTTGGTGACCTTTGAACCATCCTACAGGTATCTGTTACTCATCAATATGTGACTGCCGAGTACACGGCTGCTGACCACCAGCTCAAATCATCAGACCTTTGTCCCCTGCCTGCAAGCATAAAATGTTAACCCCCCTTTTTTTACCCCCCTATGAAAAGGACCTCAGCCCCTGAGCAGTTGCCTCTCTGAGCTACTCGGCTCCGGGAGTGCCATCTGGCCAGACTAATAAAGGTCTATTTACCCTCTAGCCTGGTGTGTTCCCTCCTG
Source organism: Fukomys damarensis (assembly GCF_012274545.1). NCBI lineage: Eukaryota > Metazoa > Chordata > Mammalia > Rodentia > Bathyergidae > Fukomys > Fukomys damarensis. The sequence continues at coordinate 79 of NW_022908168.1, read as the reverse complement.
GGTTTCTCCTTTTTCCGTCAAGCTCCCGGAGCCTCGCTGGGTTTTAGGGCCCAGCATCGTGGAGGCCTTTTTGGCTGTT
>NW_022908167.1:0-679 GCF_012274545.1 Fukomys damarensis | reverse complement strand
GTGGATCAGGTATATTTAAAGAAAGGCACCAAACACGGTCCTATCTCTGTTCTTCTTCTACCCACTGAGTGGCTGAGTAGTATCTGGCACCCTCAGCCTGCAGGGGTGGCCGCAGGAGCAGGTGTGCACCTTAGCCGTCATGCCCTCCAGTTTTTCCACTTTTTTCCATGTAAGTAACACACAGAGAGGCATCAGATCAGCGCTGAGTGTGGGGCACTGGATGGGGAGCAAGTGTCACTTCTGGTGGACGAGAAGTTTCTAGCCTATTACCTTAGGAATAAGTGTGGTGACATTGTTTGCTTCTGAGGTGGCCCAACCGGTGGTCCTGGGCTCAATAGCTGCTCCCTGCCTCGATGTGGAAAGAGCCCCGTGTGGGGCTGTGGCTCCATATGACAGGCAATCCTTGGGGTATCCTGTCAGTCTGGGGTTAAGGTACTCTCCGGACAGAGGGGCCTTCACTCTTGTGTGGTGACATAGTGGCCAGTTCTCTGGTACCACAGTCCGTCTGTAAATATGTGCCTAGGCAGCGACACAGGCTTGTGCTCACTTCTGCCCAGGGGGCGTCTGTGTCCTGGGTGCTGACTGCTTTATCTCACTCTCAGAGCCTCCACGGTGGGGAGGACATTAGCTTTCTGAAGTCCAGAGTGGACTGAGCGGGGGCCTCCCCATTTCTTTTATT
>NW_022908166.1:0-479 GCF_012274545.1 Fukomys damarensis | reverse complement strand
GTAAAAAAAAAAAAAAAAAATTAAAGGACAGGGCTGGGGATTTATCTTTTAGCTCACTGGTGCCATTCTTGCATCACAATCGCAAGGTCCTGAGTTCAATCCCCAGTACAGGGTGGTGGTGGGCAATTCAAGGACAAAAACCCAGTTGAAGACAGGCAAAAGATTTGGATAGTTCCTAGAAGAAGTTGGTTATGTGATGCTCACATGAAAAAATGCATCATTAGCCAGAATGCAAATCAAAACCACAGTGAGGTACCACCTTATTCCTGGGATACAATAAAAAGATGGGTAATAACAAGTGTTGGTGAGAATGTGGGGAAACTGGAACCCTTGAGTATTGCTGGTAGGAATGTAAAATGTTGTTGCTTTGAAAAATGAAATGGTAGTTCCTCAAAAATGAATGCAGCACAGAATTGTCATATGACCGAGCAGGTCTGCTCTTTGGTGTATTCTCAGGAAAACGGAAGACATGTCCATGC
>NW_022908165.1:0-232 GCF_012274545.1 Fukomys damarensis | reverse complement strand
ATACTTCATGCTAGGTAAGTAACAAAGAAGTGCATACCTAGTCTTGGATATGAGGTGGAGACTTTCTCTTTGCACACAAGAGCGTAGGAGCTGTGTGGAAAGGTGCTTTTGCAATCAAAGTAAATGTGAAAGAGAAAACTGCATGATCACTTTATGCAAATACATGGAGGGGACAATGAAACTGATGAGCCAGGGTAGTTAGATAGTAATTTTTTTAATTCTGATTTTATTT
>NW_022908164.1:0-207 GCF_012274545.1 Fukomys damarensis | reverse complement strand
AACTTCCTCCCTGGGTGACACAATGATCTGTGATCTGTTACTTAAAGCCACATCCTTAAAAGCTCCCACTGCCAGCAGGGGCACATGCTCTGAGACAGATCACATCACCACCTATTGCTCAAAACAGTGGCAGGACAGAGAGGACAGTGAAGACAGAGGACAGATGAGAAGGGCCTGGACAGAGAAGAAGCTCTGCACATGTTCATA
>NW_022908163.1:0-597 GCF_012274545.1 Fukomys damarensis | reverse complement strand
TTTGGTCCCAGGGCTGCTGCAATTCTGAGTTCATACAGGTGCAAATTGACAGTTGTTAACCCAACTTTAGACTTCCACATTGAGTCAAAACATGTTTAGACCATTCAGATAGATGCCTTATAGAAATATAGGGGGCTATCACAGACCTCAGAGGCAAATCTTTGGCGATAAATGGAAACAGAGAAGCAATATCTTCTTCCTTTCTCCTCCAGATAGTGGGCCAACCCGAGTCCCCATCATTTGTAAGGCCCCTTATTTGAATACCCTTTGAGATCCAGAAAGTGACAGCCAGCCAGCTTGGCGAATGTTCCTTCCCTGCCTGACTGCCTTCATCTTAGCCTGCTTCTTTGGTGCTGTATTCTATAATAAATATCAGCACATACATTTTGCCTCAAAACTGTCTTCTTGGGAGCTCAGCACGAGACACTGTTTAAACATCTTCTCTCAGAAATTGTGATAAATATCAAAAGAAAATATAACTTGAAAGTTAAATATTTGTCTTGTGCATGTATTGTGTTATGTTTGCACTAAAAAATACGAAGAAAGGTCAATTACTTTCAGGGCTTTATGGAGGTTCAGTGGAAATGAAGCCCAAAC
>NW_022908162.1:0-2410 GCF_012274545.1 Fukomys damarensis | reverse complement strand
AGGATCTTGCTCTGTAGTTCAGACTGGCCTTGGACTCACTATGCAGCCCAGGCTGGCCTTGAACTCATAATAATGCTTTTAGTTCTGCCTTTTAACTGCTGGGATTACAGGAATGCACCACCACACCTGGCAGTTTTATCTAAATAATGAACCCAAATATTTTCTCTAATTTAGATCTTTAAAACCAGTTTCTTACCCAATACAAATATTAACTTAAATAATGCTTAAAGAGCATTGTACAATATCAAAAAATAGTGTTACTGAGTGTTAAGTTAATACCAGGCACAGATCTAGGAACATTTACTTAATACTTATGGCAGCACAATGAAACAAAACTATTTCAAGAATGTACAATGAATGAACTGAGCTACAGAACATTTAGAACACTCCTTCAAGATCAACAGAGTTGATCACCTAGAGCTAGGTGTCAAATCCAATGATCTAATTCCCCAAATTGTAATTTTAACTCTGCCTCTCAAATGGTTTGCTACTTATCTGTTAAATGTATATAAATACAAGTGTAATAACTTATGTAATAAAGATATTTGCAGGTCTACTTAATGTATGCTTGACACTTGTTTTATGACCATACATAGATATTGCTATAAAGTTTTTACTGTATAAACACACATATAAATTACAGACTATTTAAAATTATGCATATTTTAATCTTATTTTCAATTATTGAATACAAAGTGCAACTCTGATTGATGTAGAAACAGTGCTTTTGAATGAATCTTAACAAATATCTTTTAAATGTGTTTTGTTGACATTTGTTCTTTCTATTTGATTTCAAAGACAGATGGCTAAGATAGTGACTGAATGTTCTTGTTTCCCTTTTATGCTCCAGTAATTTAAAAACATGAAAATTTACTCCAAAGAGATTTAGAATACATGAAAATGACCAAACTATTACTTAATAATGAAACTATAAAATAGTATCAAACTACTATTAGCAATGCAAACAGCAAATAGTTAACTACCCATACAAAAATTGTGTCTCAAAATATTCTATTTATTGTCAATTTTCATGTTGTCACATTTTCAACAAGTGGGCAATATGCATATGTAGAGCATGATATTAGAAAAAAGTGTAAGATTCAAGAGATACAAATTTATATTAAAGAAAAACTCCATATTTTGAAGACCATAAGAAAACAATATCTGTGCTAATAACAAATGACTGTTATAATTTAGAACAGGAGTTTGGAGAAAGGAGAAATCACTGAGCACCCAGGTCAGTCTGAGGATGGTCTCGGATATACTTGTAGTTTAAGGGAAGCGTGTGCTTGAGCAAAGACTGGAATTACAGAGGAAAAACACAGGAAAGTCCAGAGAATTTTTGAGAATTAATGAGAAAGCCAACACTGGAGCAGTAGTTTTGCACAAGGAGAATGTGGAAAAAGTAAGAAGGGCTTCAAGTGAGAAGTTCTTTGAATTTCAGCTAAAAATTATAAATGATTTTACAAGCAATGAATCTTGTAGATCTAACAAGGTAAAGGAATGTAGGTAATGTATTATTTAAGTGACTGCTAATGGTGCTAGAATGGATGGAGGTAAAAAGAATAAGAGTAACAGGCACAAGCTAAAAGATTGCTTAGTGAATTCATAATGCAACGTATATACAGGATCTCCGTGTGATAAAAGAGGCAAAAGTAATAATTACCATCAAAGCTTGATTTTCTGTGAAGATGTCAGGTTACTCTGGAAGGTCAGGAATTTGGAGAATGCAACTAAGTCACATTGAACAATCTCAGTTTGAGGTTAGCGAAGTACGTTTTGTAGTCACAATTGTGTATGTTTTGGTGACTGGTGGTTATTCTTGCACAATAATAGCTTTTAGGAATATTCTTTCTGTGAATTATGATGGGGACAAATCAATGGTGTCATGATTCAAAGATTCGGGGACTAAAGACACAGCATTTATGAATATATTTCATATTGCTGAGCACCAAGTATTGAGGGAGAAACAAGACATTAAAAACATGGAGATAATCAACAAACGTGTAAAATTAAGAAAATAATTCAATTTTCATTGATACCTCATAACAATTGAAGTTTGTTCATGTCATGAATGATACACTGACATCAGTGGAGACACTATAAAGCTCACTTATTTAAAATGAAAACACTGAATCAAACTAGTTCACAATGTCTGAAATTCAAAGATTATGTATTTATTTATGGTACTGGGGATTGAACTCGGGTCCTTGTGCTTGTAAAGCAGGTGGTGGAACCACTGAGCTAAATCCCTAGCCCAAAGATTATTTAATATTAATCAAATAACAAGAATTCTTTCAATGTCTCAACATATTGTTCATTATATCAAGGAAACATGACAGAATTTTTCTAAAATTTCAGAACTGTAAAAATTTATATACACCACAAATCATGAGTGCTGAACTTGAAA
>NW_022908161.1:0-358 GCF_012274545.1 Fukomys damarensis | reverse complement strand
AACCGCTTTATTTTAAAAGGGCTAAGTGGCAAGAGAAGCTGTTTCCCAGTTAAAAATGCAGGTGAAACCACAGAAGCACTCTGCTGAGTGCATTTGTGTTCAAACCTCAAACTAAACCTTTCTGTAATTATACAGATTTCTGCAGGTTTGTGTGCACTCATAGCAGTTAGGGACTCTCTTAGGTGTTAAGGGCTTTTCTGGTACAAGTGCATCACAACTCTGTTTCAATCTCTGCCAAATAGAGATGTACAAACAAAAGGGAATACAGTTGTACTCCATTTAAGATGTGGACTTGACTGGTAATCTCACAGAGTTTCAGCACCTTTCTCTGTGGAATACTTCATATTCAGGAAACACA
>NW_022908160.1:0-432 GCF_012274545.1 Fukomys damarensis | reverse complement strand
CAGTGACATACTGAGACAATGTCTCAAAACTTTAAATAATAACAATACGGACTAGACTTGTAATCCAGGACAACTACCCTGGATTAAAACCCTAGCCCTACAAAAATAAAAAAATGAAAACAAATGCTTTTCTACCACAATCAGTACAGACAAAGAAATTCTAGTAACAATATATGAGTAAAATCATCATTTAGAATTGCTTATATGGAAGTTAAAAAAAACCAAAAAACAAAGAGCTAAATACTATAAAGACATATACATGTACAAATACAAATCCATGTATCTATCATCTACCTATCCATCTTTCAAGGGGTCACGGGATGGTTATTAACATCAGAAGAATCCATGTCAAACATTCCACTTTTTCAGTGGGATTCTGAGAACATGTAGATAATGTGACAATTCGGTAATCATCCTGCGGTTCCACTTAAT
>NW_022908159.1:0-201 GCF_012274545.1 Fukomys damarensis | reverse complement strand
GAGTTAACATGTCAAAAGTTGATGCTGCCAAGCATGGTAAAGTTATTCACACAGAGGCATCTTGCATTGCAAAACTTTTGTTACTGTCCATACAAAAATACATGTTACATCTATTTCCTCCCAGTAGCAAATATTTCATAACCTCTGAATTACAGGTATTTAGAAACAATTTGGAAGTAGTAACTCCTGTCAGATGGAACA
>NW_022908158.1:0-237 GCF_012274545.1 Fukomys damarensis | reverse complement strand
GTTTCCTTTGAGAACACATGTTTCACAGTCATACATTTCAGATGGTTCTTTGTTTACAAATTTGTATCTTTGGAAAATTTCCCCAAAACTGCTCTTTGATGGACAAGTGCAAAGCAGTGCTGCCATCAAGAAATTGTTTCCCTAGTTTTTGTTGTACATCCCAAAGCACTTCCTGACCAAGCTCAGCAGTAGCAGAACAGGAACCCTCAGCCGAGGATTATGACAGTGTCTGTGTCA
>NW_022908157.1:0-697 GCF_012274545.1 Fukomys damarensis | reverse complement strand
GCTCTGAGAAGATTTCGAGTTTATAAATCTTGAAAATTCCATTGCAATGGGATGGAGCAGGTAACAGGTGTGTCAGTGTGTCCTCACCTATAAGGATGCACGACAGGACCCTATCAAGAGCACAGAATTTGGGAACATGGTGGTTACCTCAACCTTGACTGAGGGGAAATAATCTCTGAGTTATCAGTTTCACTCTGTCCTTTCATGCTACCTCTGTTTTCTGAATAGCACTTATCACCTTTCACATATTGTCTATTTGATTACTAATTAATCACCTATATCTACCCATTGAAACACAGACTTTCATGACAATTAGGAGTCATCTGTTTAAGCACACCACAGTGAGCCTGTGAAATAGTGCCTTCAGCACAGTGGCACTAAATAAATATTTCTAGAAGAATTAATAGATAAGGACAGAGTAAAATTGAATTGTCAAATAAACCACAGGGGCCTCATACTCTCTTAAACTCTCTAGAATTTCACAATGCAGTTTTTCTTCAACATTAATTAGTTCATCACTGATCAACTTCAAGGTCCTCCAATATTCTTCCAAATGCAGGAGGTTTCTTGAAAATTAATATTTAAATGATAATACAGTAATATGATTATAAAGCATAATTGAAACTGTGAAACTGAAAAATATTATATGATTTTACTATTATATAAAAAATGCACACCAACTCTAGGAAACACTGTA
>NW_022908156.1:0-1985 GCF_012274545.1 Fukomys damarensis | reverse complement strand
TCATACCTGGGGTGGAGCTCTGCCAGGAGACTTGATGTCTGAGGTCCTCACTTCCTCCCCGTCACCCCTCACTTCCTGTCTCCCTCTCAGGAAGGCCTGGGCACTCCTCTGATGAGCCTTCTGATGAGTGGAGGCCTGGGAAGGCAGGTGAGGGCAGAAAGGACTTTCTAGAGCTAGGGGGCCCTGGGTGCACCTGTGAACTGTGGGCTGCTAAGAGTGGACTAGGCCTGGGGGAGCTGACCCCAAGAGGGCCCCCGGGACCCTCACTCCCAGGCACTTTCTCTCCAGTTGCTCACCAAGGGAAGTCCAGATTTCCTAGAGCTTTGCTTTTGCTTCAGAGCTGTAATTCCTTCTAAAACCTCCACCCATGCCTTCCATGTGAAGTGTGGCTCAATCTTGGGGCTGCCTTAGCTGGGGTGGTAGGGAAAGCAGAGTGCCTGCTCCATCCATGGCTGTATGGTTGCATGAGGGAGCCTGAATCGCCCTCATGATCTTAGGTCACCTGGCCCCTGTCTCTCAGCAAATGAACACATCAGGATAAAATCTGTCAACTGTATGAGATGTGATCACAAAATACAGTGAATGTTTAAAATTTTCAAAAGGACTATTACAGTGAAAGACACATTGCCACGAATCTCCCTTAGCATCCTCCCCCTTGCTCTGAACACACTCAACCCCTCATTCTTGCCACTTTCAAAAGCAGTCTGGAAGTCCTCTGTCCTGAGTATCTTTATTTGTGCTGTTGCAGCTGCCTCTGTGTCCTGGACCCATTCAAATATCCACCTTTCACGGTCTGTTTGAGTCTGGGGAAGAGTCAGAAGTCTCACAATGCCAGATCTGGTGGATAAACGGGATGAGGACACACTAATGGTTTTACGAGTCTTTCTGTTGGCTGGCACTCAGCAGCACCATTCAGTATACTTTTTACCACACCTCATAAAGACTCTCACGAAAGAAGACATCCAGAACTGCTTCAGAAAGGGATAAAAATGATGGGATAAGTCTATGTGAAACAAGGAGGATTAAAGGGAATGTCATTCACTGGAATAAACTTCTTTATTGAAACATGCACCATATTTTTCATCAGGCCTTGTATGTCTATTTCTTCTTGTTCTTTTTAACAGACTGGGCTTCCTGTAATTCAGTACTGTGTTCATGGCTGCAGTGACATCATTATACGTTATGTAATTACATGAAATTGGTTCACAAGCAATTACATTGCCATCTCTTTTTCACTTTGCTTCAATAACTGATACATGTTTTTACTTTTTTGTCTTCCCAAGCCATCTTGTTTAATGAGTCTCTTAGAGCTAGCACTGGCTAGCTCACTGTAGAACCAGATATCTAAGACCCCTTCATACTGGTACAGAGGGGAGGGGAGACTGAGCAGCTGGGAGCATTTACAATACTGCAATGCAGTTTTTAAAAAGCATGTAAATGTTCTTTTTCTCCCCTTTTCCAGAGCCCTCCTCCTCTGTACCCTCCCAGGGAGCCTCTATTCATCATTCCATGGAGTGTTGGTAGAGATTCTATGAGGAGCTAATTCCACTTTCCTCCTGGATTTTCTTTGAAAAAGACTTTGGAATAATGCACCTTGGAGAGTTTTCATAATGTGCGAAGAACGCAATTGTCAGTATGCAATTTGCTAATGGTAATGTTTGAAGGATAAGAATATTGGGTGTCTTACAGAATAGCAGTGGCCTCCACAATCTGGCCTCCCAACCTGAAGGCATGGAAAGATCACCATGCCTGAGAGATGCTCCAGCCGGGAAGCCCCAGCAAAATCTGTCCTTTCCCAAAGACCTGTGAATCCCTGGGAAGGAGGCAGAAGCAGCCACAGGCTCAGGAGGCCGAGGAAGCAGCATTGGCCTGTGTTCTTTCCAGCAGGACCTCAGCTTAAAGGACAAACATGATCTTGCTTGCACTATAGGAACATGAAGGAGGGACTGGCCAGAAGTAGGTGGCCTAGAAGAGCAGGAGTGACT
>NW_022908155.1:0-251 GCF_012274545.1 Fukomys damarensis | reverse complement strand
ACATGTGCACATATTTGTACCTGCATACGTAGGCGAGTACATGTTTGATTCCTTTCAGGGCCCTCCGGGATCCTCTAGGCCTCCTCATGCCCCACGGTGAGGCAGGCCAGGTGACGAGGAGGACGTGATACTGCTGGGGCTGGCCCACCTCTGTGTCCCCTGCCCCCCCACGTATGCAGGTGCACACACGCGTTTCCTGCACACTCAGCTCTTCCCCACCTTGGGTCCTTTGCACACCGTCCCTCACCTGC
>NW_022908154.1:0-204 GCF_012274545.1 Fukomys damarensis | reverse complement strand
TTTCCATTTAAAGACGTTTGCAGTATTGACTTGAATAAAATGTTAGTGTAGTATAATACGTATATATTTTTAAAGAAAAGAAAGGAAATGTTAATGAATATTGAAAGCATTGCTATAATTGAGTTTGATACTGATGAAAAAGCTGTGTTAAATCCTGAAAACTTTGTCGCATACAGGGATGACTGTCCTAAAATTGCAGTTACT
>NW_022908153.1:0-217 GCF_012274545.1 Fukomys damarensis | reverse complement strand
CCTCTCCTTCCTTCTCCCTTCAGCTCTTGATTCCTATTCTACTTGTAAAAGATCTATCTCATTTCCTATTATCTCTCTCTCTCTCTCTCTCTCTCTCTCTCTCCTTTTTGCACTTCAATTTCTTTGTACTTTGGGTTTCTTACATAAGAGAAATTATGTGATATTTAAACTGTGTGTCTGATTTATTTGTTAACATTATGGTCTCAAGATGTGCTCA
>NW_022908152.1:0-277 GCF_012274545.1 Fukomys damarensis | reverse complement strand
ATGTCCCAGGAGGTTCAGGCTGATTTTTGGCTGCAAGGCCCAAGTTGAGATCTCTGTCCTATATCTGGGTTGAACCCTGCAAGGTTCAACTGCAGTTTCCAGCTGTATTTCCCCTGAAGTTAGACCAGGTTCCAATGTGAGGTGCCCGTTCCTCTGACTTACCAATTGTGGTGGTATGGTGTGCCTTAATAGCAGATTTTCTTCACTTTTCCAGTGGGCTTCAATTTTCATCTAGGATCCTCAGAGAGGCCTTCTTTCATTTGTTCATAGGGGGAAG
>NW_022908151.1:0-320 GCF_012274545.1 Fukomys damarensis | reverse complement strand
AATTGTACTCTGTATCCCACGAGTGGAAATTGTACAAATAGAGCTTTAAGGGTCTTCATAGCCGTGTGTGTGTGTGCGCGCACGCGCGCGCGTGTGTGTGTTTGTGTGCTTTAACCAGGGATTGAACTAAACACCTTGTACTTTCAAGGCAGACAGCAGAACCACTGAGCTAAGTCTCCAGTCTGACTTGATATATATTTAAGATCACATAGAGCATAATATGTTTATAGGCATGAAAGCATTTTATAAGAAGACAGTTGAAATAGAAATATAAAAGATAATTAATTTATATAAAGTTAATATATATTCAAGATTCTTAG
>NW_022908150.1:0-1927 GCF_012274545.1 Fukomys damarensis | reverse complement strand
AATAATGAATGTAACTGTACTGTATACCTAAAATGTGCCAATAAACTCAATGAGAAAAAAAATTAAGCTTGGAGACCATCGCCTATAGATATGACACTGGCTTCCAACACTCACCCTGTTAAGTGGAAGGGGTAACTGTCCTCCAGTCTCCCTTTATATTTCAAAGTGCCCCCAATATGCAGAGAAAATCAGAATAGTTTAACTTAGAAGCCACTACTCCCACTGCAAGACTGGTGGAACTGGGTGTCCAACAGTGAAGACTTGGAGGCCAAAACCAAGGAAGATAAAAAGGCATTAGACATAGACAATAACTGGTCCAGAAGAAAACAAGGGAGGAGTCCTGTGGGCACTGAGAACTTGAAATAATACCTCATATGACTCACAGTTTGAAAGAAAGTGAGGAACAAACAGCCAGTTAGAAATACTAGAAACATGTAAAGTTCTGTACGACTACATTATACAAGTTGGCTGTCTGGTAGGAAATATTTAAAACATTACAAAGATGTAAATGTACTCGTTTAATTCTTATCTATTAGAACAAAACTGAGTATTTACATATGGGAACTAAATATATTTGTTACTAATTAGTGTGAAAGTTAAAATACCATGTAGCAGTTAGGAGATGAATCACTAATGGGACAAGAGGGGGGGATTTATATTCTATTTTCATAAAGCCACTGATCAAGAAATGGGTACCCTCGAGGGCACAAGTAAAAGTGTACGGAAATTGTTTACAGCTGTAAAGTTCCTAATAAAGAATATCAAATGGGTGATTTAAGGGCCCAAGAAGCTGGTGGGGAGGGGGAGTAGGCAAAGTGTAAAAATAAGTGAAATCCTTACCCGTTGAAATAGAAAGTAAATAAATGTCTACATTTTAAAATGAAGAAAAAGAAAAATGCAAGAGCGAGTATTTATTCTCCTTTGTACTGTACCGGCAGCATTCCAAGTTCTTGGTAGGCAGTGACTTGTTTTTAATTCTCACAGTAGTCCTGTTAGAAAAAGTGTTGTTAATACTTGGCCCCCTTTTCAAATGAAGGCATTGAAACTTGGAAAAGTTAAGTAATTTACCAAAAGTTAGAGCGTACACTCTAACAGTATTACGCTGGGTGTATTCCAACACTAGCATAAGAATTCGCGTAAGAGACCTGACCTATCCCCAGCACCACACACACTTCCCAAGAAATCGTCTTTTGGTGCTTTCTAAAGAATAAGATAAAAATGAAAAGCAGCAGTTTTGCAGTGGGAAAGGGTGAGCACCTCTTCACACTAGTTCATTTTTCTTAATTATATTCACTTTACGACTTCTTTCTTTTCCTTATGTTAAGAAAACAGAAATTACCCTTTACTAGCGAGTGACTGTTAAGAATGAGTTTGAGGAGCCAGGCCTCTGACATGAATGTTAGCCCAGGAGACAACTTAGTGATTGATGAGTCTAAGCTCTGTAAGGATAAAGCGGGGCAGCGACACAACCTACCCAACGGAAATAATCATGCTAACCTCAGATGACTTTCTAGCAGCACCTTGACACTCACGAGTGAACTCACGGGCTTATTTTCCAATCCAAGGAACCAGGACTCCTAGTCTGTGATAGCTACTACTTGAGATGACAAGGATGATTTCAGAGACATGTGGAGCGGTGCTCAACGATGCACCCACGAGTAAGGACTTAGTGATTGACAGTGGTCAATACGGTCACGCTGAAATGGGTCAGACTAAGTCAATGGGTCGTGAACTCACTATAGTTTTAAAAGAGAGATGAGATGAAGATCAGAGGCGAAAAAAAAAGATCGGAGAAAAAGGCACCGAGAAAGGCTACACAACGTAGATGCAGTGTAAAGAAGTGTTATAATGAGAACTGGCAGTTGATTTCGATATGGTGGTGAATCTTGACATTCATGTAGGTATTTTTCTTCTATTTATTAATTTA
>NW_022908149.1:0-739 GCF_012274545.1 Fukomys damarensis | reverse complement strand
TCAAAAAACCAACTCTTTGATTCATTTATTTTTTGTATCTTTTTCTTAGTTTCCATTGCATTGCTTTCTTCTCTAATCTTTATAATTTTCTCTCTTGTTTGAGCTTTGGGTTTTTCTTGCTCTTGCTTTTCTAGGAGTCTGAGTCATCATTAGGTTGTTTATTTGAGCTTGCAATGTTTTCCTAATGTGGGCATTCAGTGCTTATGAATTTTCCACGTAGAACTGCTTTCATTGTGCCCCATAGATTCCTGTATGTTGTATTGGCATTTTTGTTTATTGGTAAAAACTGTCTGATTTCTTCTTTAATTTCCTCTGTGATCCATTGTTTGTTCAGGAGAGTGTTATTCAATTTCCATGTGTTTGTGAAGTTGCTGCGGTTTCTTATGCTATTGATCTCCAGCTTTATTGCACTGTGATATGATAATATACAGGGAATAACTTCAATTATTTTGCATTTATTCAAACCTGTTTTGTGAGCTAATATGTGATCTACCTTGGAGAATGACCCATGTGCAGCTGAAAAGAATGTATATTCTGATTTTGTGGGGTGGAACACTTTATAGATGTCTAATAAGTCCCTACGTTCAAAAGCTTGGTCCAGTTCTAGTATTTCATTGTATATGTTTTGCCTAGATGATCTGTCTATTTGTGATAGTGGGGTATTCAGATCCCCCATTAAAATTGTATTAGTGGTTATTTGGTTTTTCATGTTACTTAATATTTGTTTTATATAGTTGGG
>NW_022908148.1:0-241 GCF_012274545.1 Fukomys damarensis | reverse complement strand
AAAATATTTCTTACACAGATACAATGTTTTCTTTTTCTGCTGTGTCCAAGATAATACACTTAGTATCTCCATTCCACTGTGAAGATTCTTCTGCAACAAGCACAGCAAGGGATTAGAGAGCCTAGAGAATTATGTGCCTGCCGCTCAGTGCTACAACCTAGACTAGACACACATACCATTATTATTTTAGTGGATCATTGGGCAGAATACTCTTTTTATTAGTGCATGCTTACAATACATA
>NW_022908147.1:0-485 GCF_012274545.1 Fukomys damarensis | reverse complement strand
TTTTTTTTTTTTTTTTGACATGTTAGGGTTTACACATAAGGATGGCCAACAGCACTTATTTTCATTTTAAAGGAGAAAGTTAATGTTAAAAAAAACAACTTGCATGCTTTGTTTTGCATTTTAAATTGCTACATGGGGAGGTTAAATAAATAACCAAATCTGCATGCATACATATTGGTATGTTTTATTTTTAAAGTGGCGGTGAGTGTTCATCAGAGCTTTCCTACATTTGAATATGGATATTACCATTTTAGGGTTGGAGAGTGGTGCTCCACCTTTGTAACAAGAAAGTTCCTGGTGTGCCCAGGACTTCCATGAATTCTTCATGTCTCTGAGCGAGATGAAGGAAGTTTTAGGCACCTTGGAGCCCGTTTGAATGGTTGTTCTCTGCTCCTGATCCAGCTTGTTGCCTGGCATGTGTAACTGAAAAATGTTTACCCAAGCCCATTCTAATTCAACTTCTTTCCCCCTTCCAGAATCCTTAA
>NW_022908146.1:0-226 GCF_012274545.1 Fukomys damarensis | reverse complement strand
TTACAGTGAACACAGGACCTGTGCAAAGCACAGACTATCTACGGTTTTGCAGAGGCCCTTTGGCCATCTGGACAGACTCCAGCTCATGGTCCCCCTTCTTCCACCTCCCAGTCCTGTTGCACTTATCCCTTCACATGGAGAGCTGTGTTTTTCTACCCAAAATCTTACATCGCTCTCTTCCAGTGAACCTCAAGGTGTCTCTTCTCTAAGGTTATGTCTATCAGAA
>NW_022908145.1:0-599 GCF_012274545.1 Fukomys damarensis | reverse complement strand
AGCATTTAATTTCCCTGTTATGGTTAAGTGATGTCAGCTAGCTTGGACTCAATAACCAGCAAGTATCAGTCACCTGTATAACGTCAGTGCTATGCTGCAAGGACAGCAGCAAATACAAGGTGACTGTCCCTGCAATCTCATGACAAGGATCTAGAAATACAGTAAATATACTGGTCACAGACAAATCTTGGATGCCATGATTCCAGAAAAGTTTTGTAAGCAATTTAGGGTGTATAATTTATATACATACATTTCAGTAATTTATACTGTGTAATTCAGTCTTTCATAATATTTTTACAGAAAAGTCTAACATTCTAATTTTCAATTATCTATAGTATATCCTTCACTCTTCCTCAAGATAACAGCTAGATGCCTAACTGGACAGCTTAGACTACTTCCTTATGAAACAAAGGACTAAATTAAGGAAAACAAGCAGTGACTTCCCTAAAGTAGTTGAGGAAGAGTGCTAAGGTAGAGTGAGGATGTGGCAGGATTTTGAACACCAGATATTCACAATGGTCTAAAGAAACAGCAGTAATCACAGATCAGCTATTGTCCTGTCTTTTTAGAAGAGCTCAGAACCAAGAGGCACTTGGTTT
>NW_022908144.1:0-911 GCF_012274545.1 Fukomys damarensis | reverse complement strand
AACTCGGGACCTTGCACTTTTGAGGCAGTGGGTGGCACCACTGAGATAAATCCCCAGCTGATTGGTAGCCTTTCGAGGTATAACTATGTTGACATCATGTGCATAGGTAGCTATTCAGAAATACACATCCTGATTGCCATTACCAAGCAGATGCATACTGACTGGGACCATCATAAGTGGGAGACTGACACTCATTTGCTTGGAAAATTGTCTTCATTGAGTATAACAAGTTGTTACGACAGCTGTTGACAGACATGGCTACAGAATCATCTGTTTTTCCTTAAATTTGCAGGAAAATTTGTCTTCTCAAGGGTTTCATAAGTGTGTTTTATTTTAGTTTTCCTTTAGCTGTAGAATATAGCTCTAGTCCTATGATTCTGAGACATCGTTCTCTTCTCCTAACTTATCTGTGACCAGCCCAAGCTCCAAACTGTTTCCATAGCCAATAATATTGTACATGTTTACTCTTCTTCTGTGCAAAATGATTGTTCTAACACCATACTCTGGGACATAATTTATATTTTATACTTTGCTTTTTTTCAGTGATTATAGATGCTCAAATCTTTTCTCTAATATTTTGGTTTTTCCAAACTTTTAAAAATAATTTACATATTTTGTGTAACACAGCAATTTTTCAAGAAGAAGGTAGAGAGAAAGGTCAGGAAGAGTAAAATTGCCTAAGATACAGTGTATATTGATACGCCAAGATGGGATAACTGAGCTAATATACAGACTAATTAGAAATTATAGCAGTTAGGATTCTAAGCTATTACATATTAGGGTGAATTTTTGTTCAACAATAGCTAATACACCAAGGGGATATTATTAATAACATTTCTGATACAAGTTAGGGGAATGAATTTTATAAACATCAATACTTGTTCATACTAAAAGAGCCTTTGAATATATAT
>NW_022908143.1:0-665 GCF_012274545.1 Fukomys damarensis | reverse complement strand
CTTGAGAGGCAGGTGGTGGCACCATTGAGCTACATCCCTGGTCCTCAACAAACTTTTTTTTTGTTTTTGGTACCAGGGATGGAACTCGGGTCCTTGAGCTTGCGAGGCAGGCAGCAGAATCACTGAACTAAATCCAACAAAACTTTTTAAATGAATGATTTGTGAGAGTATTACTTTTTTAAAAATAGCCTTTAGAGTAAGATTTATTGATCAGTGGACAGTAAAATCGCAAAGCCAATTTCCTGGTTTTGACATAGATTGCACAGTAACGATGCAAGAAATCACCAATGAGGGAAGCCGGGTGAAGGGTATGTGGGACTCTGTACTATTTTTACAACTTCCTGTGTGCCTGTAATTATTCCCAAATAAAAGGCTAAAAATACTCACCAATAACCTTTAGTCAGGATCATTTAATGCTCGTGACATTTGGAGGAGCCAGGCCTGGAAAATGAATTGTTGCAAGCAAACCTCATTTGTTTTTGTTTTATTATTATTATTGAATATAAATACATGATTTATTCATATGGTCCAAGACTTGAAATATATTCATAAAGTATTCAGTGGATAGTCTTTAGTCCAACCACTTAGCTCTCCTCCCTCTGGGTAACCAGCGTTCATGGCATTCATTTCTATGCTAATTTTAGTGAGGCCGTGTGCATACACGT
>NW_022908142.1:0-1184 GCF_012274545.1 Fukomys damarensis | reverse complement strand
GGCATGGAACCACCAACACATAAGCTTTTAGGAGATGAGATCAGAGAGCTAAGAAGGCCAGCTCCTGTAGGACATCTGAGACCAGGCCAAGAACTTTGAATCTAATTCTGAGAACAAGAGATCACTACAATGAACAGAGCAGAAGAATGACATACTCACATTTATGTTGTCATGGAATCATTTTGATTTCAAAATGAACAATATTTTATGGGGGTCAAGGGTGACAACTGAGAGACCAATAAGAAGCCAGGAGAAGGAGGTGGAGGTGGGTTCTCTTTGGGTGACAGCAAAAAAGATGAGGATGGTGACAAATGGTCATATAGCAAATATATTTCAGAATTAGAACTGGCGCACTTTGCTGATGGGCCAGATGGGAGAGGCCAGGCTTGGGTAATGGGTGGTTTTCAGTGGGCACAGCCTTTAGTTACAAGGTGTTTTCTCCTAGTACATTGTGCTATGGAAACTTTGAATGTTGTTCACTTAGCAAGGAAATGGTGAAGGAAGACTTGAGAAGAGGTTCCAGATCTAGAGTCTGAGGTCCATCACTACAAAGGTGGCTGGGAACCATGCAGATCTTCTTGATCCAAAGGGCAGTAGACTCCCTGTCTTCAGCAGAAAGTGGAAATCTCATCGTCCCTCCCACATGACCATCTGTCACATCTCGGTCCCTCCCCCCACACTCTTTCCAGTACCTGGGATTGAACCCAGAACCTTGAGCTATATTCACAGCCCTCTTTATTTTATTTTATTTTTTAAGTTTGAGACAGGGTCTGCTAAGTCACTATGTCACCTAGACTGGGCTCAAACATGCCATCCTCCTGCCTCCGCCATATAGGGTGTTGGGATTACAAGAATGTGCCACCATTCTGTCTTTCTCTTAGACCCAATTCAAACCAAACTTTATCCAGCAAACTTAAAAAGATTCTTCAGCTTCTTACACTGTTGGGGAAGATTGCACAGAAGAGAAATAAGCCAAAGGCCTTTCCTGATTACACAAAGCATGATAAACAGGTATTCCTGTAGCCAGAGTTCTGCAACAAGAATCCCCATGAGGAAAGTTCTTGGGCAGCTACCTCAGCTGCAGTAACTGAAAACTGCATAGTGTGGAGAGTTCGCTTTTGCAGGATGACACTTTGTTCATGGTCCTTTTTCCTTTTGCCCATCTACTTCTCCTTTCTGCACCC
>NW_022908141.1:0-724 GCF_012274545.1 Fukomys damarensis | reverse complement strand
GCAGCAAATAAATATATGAAAAAACGTTCAACATCACTGGTCATCTGAAAAAATACAGATGAAAACAATACTGAGATGCCACCTCACTTGGCAAACTTGGAAACAGCCCAAATGCCCATTAACTGGACAGTAGGTAAAGATAGTTTTTCTATAAAAAATTGAAACAACTCCTTTGTAAATAGGGAAATGTGAAGGGGTAAGGGAGGTAAGGGTTATGGGAAAAAATAATCAAGAAATATCATGTAAAGGTTTCAGATCTCAATGATAAATGTAACTGTATTGTTCACTTTAAATATACCAATAAACTTATTTGAAAAAAAGAAGTATTTCTTGCTTGAGAGGCACCTCACCCTTAAGACTTTCAGTACCTCTAAGCCTGAGGCTACTCCTCAGCCTTTTGAATCTGAAAACAATGTTTCTAAGACAATTTTAAACCTTGAAAACCAGGTGCTGAGGATGAAGTGCTTAGGCCAGCCAAAATTAATACCTCCATGAGGATATGTCATCCTTAGCTAAATTGTTCAAGTCCTTCAAAGACAATATGCCTTGGAGGATGTAAATGATGGGACTATCTGTGGTCATGTATCTTGTTCTCAGTGATCTAAGAAATATTAAATGAAACCAATAAAGTTTTTGGATTAACCTTATATGCACATTGAGTTCTTTAGAGAACTTACTCAGACCTATGGACTAGATTAGAATGATGTAATGTTGCTCTTAAATC
>NW_022908140.1:0-255 GCF_012274545.1 Fukomys damarensis | reverse complement strand
CATCTTTTTGAAAAATGCATTGTGGCATTCTCTAAGGGGACATGAATCCTGGTGATTCTTTGCTCATTAACAGTTATTCATCTCAATAAAGTTTTTACATATTGTGATTTTTTTACAGCAAACTAGGCTTGTTTAATGAACAATTCACACATTTTTTGCTCATTGTTCCCAGGGGTACAAGGATTGTTTTTAATGTAAAAACTATGTACTTACAAAGCAACCACAGTCATCAGAATTCTAATTGGTATGTATTGT
>NW_022908139.1:0-211 GCF_012274545.1 Fukomys damarensis | reverse complement strand
TTACATCAGAATTAAGTTTGTGAAATGAGGAAATACTTATTTTTCTTTCTATTTATCTATTTCCATTTTTCTCCCTTATAGCACAAAGGATTGCTTTATGATTGTTTCTTTAATTTCTGGAATCAGATAATCTTTATTTCCATTTCTCCTCCCGCTGTCTGTTGAAACTGATCATGGAGTAACACTTCATCTTTTTTAGGTTAATTTTCAA
>NW_022908138.1:0-598 GCF_012274545.1 Fukomys damarensis | reverse complement strand
TCTGTTTTCAGAATACCCTCAGTTGGGGGAAGGTATAGAGCTTTTTCCACCTGTGGTTCTCACCTCTCTGTTGTTTTCTTATTCTATGTGACAGGTTTTGGTGTGCACTTGAGTCCTAATGTTACTGACTCTTCCACTAAGAATGCAGTGGTTTCAGTGATGTACATTGTGATCCCTCAAATGATGAACCCCTTTATCTACAGCTTGAGGAACAGAGAAATGAAGACAGCTCTGAGGCATCTCATTAGTGGGAAGTCTTTTTTATTCTTGTGTTCATAGCTTTGAGTTTGGGTGTTTAGAATGTGATAAAGTGACAAGAATGCAGGTAAGCCAGACAACATGAGTATTAAATGACCAAGGTCTTTCAAAATGACTGTATGATATGATGTCTAAGCACATTTCATTTCAACTTGTAATTTAAGCTTCTTTTAGATTCAAACAATTGTGTGTTACTGTCAAATGATTTTCATATTTAAACTCTATTGTGCTGCTCTAATTGGTTAGAAAGAAATCATGAATTAAGGTTTCAATTTGAGCAATAATTTTAGGTTCATTTCAGGAAATGCAATGCTGGACTACTGGATAGAACAGGGATGAG
>NW_022908137.1:0-356 GCF_012274545.1 Fukomys damarensis | reverse complement strand
CACACACACACACACACACACACACACACCTTTCCACTGGGCCCGGAGAAGAAGTGGAATTATTATAGATGGCTACATAAGACAGAAATTAATATGCACCCAGAGAGGGACTGGGCCCTTGAGGAAGTCAGCACAAAAAAATAAAGGCATCAGAATTGTTCCTGGAGGCAAATCTGAAGGTATCAGGATTGGGGCACAATAGCCAGGCCTTCAAGATAAAGAGCAACTTGTTATTGTGCTCTACTTAGCAAACCTGGTCTTGTTGGCCTAATTGGGCATCACGTACATTGATGGGTGACCAGAATGTCTGTACCCAAACTCCTCTTCTTTATCCCAAGCACTTTGTTCTTTCCATG
>NW_022908136.1:0-221 GCF_012274545.1 Fukomys damarensis | reverse complement strand
CTCCCTTTCTATTCCTGCTCCTACCCTAACTCAGACTTCTTCTTTTATCATTTTTTCTTTTTTTTTTAATGTTCGTTTCTTCTGTCATTTTACCTCACTCATGGGTCAGTAGTTTCAAAGGAAAGTGAGCCCCTGTTACTATTAAGGGGATATATTCTTGTCCTTACTCTTGTACTCTGTCTATCCCTTTTGAAGTCAATAGTTTTGTAAAGATTGTATGG
>NW_022908135.1:0-230 GCF_012274545.1 Fukomys damarensis | reverse complement strand
TTTGTGCTACTAGTGTTGAATATTGTTCCATTGTTACTGAAGATAAAGTTATTTCATTTAGTACATTTTTGCTGTAGGTTATGCTTGGTTTGTTTTAGTGTTTGTTCTATAATTATTTATCCTTTTTATAGTTAAGGGTAGTATATCATTGGTTCTTAGGTATGTCAATATCCAATTTGTCTTTTATTATTGCTTATTTTATTAATATAGCCAAGGTGATATAGTTATTG
>NW_022908134.1:0-247 GCF_012274545.1 Fukomys damarensis | reverse complement strand
AATTCTCAGAGGTATTTCAGGTTTTGGTCATGAAGTTTCATCTTCCTTCTTCTTTGGGAAATAGAGTTGTGAAGTGGGCAAAAAGGCACAAAGAAAATAAATGGCGCTCCTCAGTCAGCAGGCCTTCTTCGGGAGATCAGTGAGAACCAAGGATCTGCCCTGTTTCCATTGAAATCTACTGTCGTGCCCCTGGTAAGAAAATGAGAATTTTTCTGAGTGATTTTACGGCCTTATTGGCTATCCCCAG
>NW_022908133.1:0-244 GCF_012274545.1 Fukomys damarensis | reverse complement strand
CCGGAGGAGCCCCGGCCCTGTAGTCATACTGAACCCAACTTCTTCCCTTAACCTGAGTTTCCTCGCTTCTTGATTCTTCAGCTTTCCCCTTCATAAATGGAAGACAACCAGAAAACTTGCCTTGTGCATGCCTTGAGCATGAATGAGGTGATGCACGCAAAGCGCTTGGTGTTATGTGCATGGGAGGGAAGGAGCAGCAACAGCGTCTAATTTTCATTGTTACATTAGAAAGTTCACAGCTTTG
>NW_022908132.1:0-676 GCF_012274545.1 Fukomys damarensis | reverse complement strand
TGAACTATAACTGACCAAAATTATTTATATATACACTGAAGATATATAAAGTGATGATTTGTTTAAACTGTGATATGATTGGCATAATCAAATCATCTATCATCATCCAGCTACTGTTGTGTGTGCATGGTGAGGACACTTAAGATTTACTTTCTTGAGCCAGGTATGGTACATGACTGTAATCCAAGCACTAGGGAGGATGAGGCAGGAGGATCACTGAGAATTCAAGGCCAACTTGGGCAACACAGTGAGTTCAAGGCTAGCCTGAACTACATAGTGACACCCTGTCTCAAAAAAATTTTTATTTTTTTTTACTGGGCAGAGGATTTAGCTCTGTGGCCCTGAGCCTGCCTCACAAGCACAAGATCCTAAGTTCAAGCCCTGGTACCAGAAAAAAAAAATTTACTCTTAGTGAGGTATACACAGTATACCTAACTATATTACTGTATAGTTATGTGCCCTACATTAGATCCCAGAACTTAATTTTCTTATAACTGTAAGTCTGTCCTCCTGCGCCAATATCTCTCAACTTTCCTGTTTCTGATCTTAGGAAAATGGCATACCGCGTTTCTCCATAAGTTAGTATTGGCCATGGGTTTGTTCAAATGGTTGTTATGAAAAGGTGTTAGAATTTATCAGTGCTTTTTTTGCATCTGTTGAGATGATTGTGTGTTTT
>NW_022908131.1:0-1856 GCF_012274545.1 Fukomys damarensis | reverse complement strand
CCTCAATATGGACAAGTACGAGATATTGCCGTGGAGGACACTGCCTTGGACTCTAAGCCTTTAACTGGACTTGTGTAGGAAACTGCTGGGGTCTAGGACCTCTGTTGAATGTTTTGGGCTTCTAGTGTGCAGTTAGTCTCTTGCACTCCTTTGCATTTGATTCTTCAGGTAATTATCATAAAATAAGCTTATAAATTATGTGTCCTGTATTTAATGTATTCCCTCGTCCAATCCTGCTGACTACAACAGGGAAGTTCCTGCTCTGGGTGTCCTTGGGCCTGTTTTCAGGGAAAGCAGGAGGAGGACAGGCCAATGAGTGGGATTCTCTGAATTATTCAGGTCTGATATACACTGGCAATGGCCAGCCTCATGACATATGGCCATTCAGTCTAATTTAGGTTTCATTGCCACAGCTTCTCCCTGGAGGCTGCCCCTTTGTCACTGGTATTTGGTAGCAGAGTAGAAGGAAGAACATCAGTGGAGGATGAGTTTTTTGCCTCTCTTGCAGTAGTAACTGAAGACTTCTATGCTGATTTTCCTTGATATTGCCTGCTTCTGGTTTCCACTACCTTTGGGACAGAACAGTCTTGCTGTTCACTTCACCTGTTTGGCAACATTTCTCTTATGCACATTTTAGATTGGAATTTCTGCTTTGGATCAACCCAGTCTGTATAGTCTAATTTAGTGTTTATCCTAGTTCCTTTTCGGAGAATATTTCCCTTCTTATTTAGGATCCTTAGGGAGGGCCTTTGCTACAGCAGTGGAGAAACTCTACAGTATACCAACCTACCATCCTAAAGCAGAACCAAATTCCCTTGTACACAAACAACAAAGTTGCTAAACCTCCCAGAGCTGTTGCTACACACTGGAATCATCTGGGGAGCATTCGGATAGGCTACTGATACCCCAGCCATTTTGACTTAGTTGAATTAATTGTGGTGGGGCACAGGCATTGCTGTATTTAGTATATGTTAAAGGGATGCGGCTTTCTGTGAGAGCTGATGACCTCTCAGAGGGCCAGCCTTCACAATACCCTTCAGCAGTCTTGGAGCCACCTGGCAGCCTCACCAACTGGGACCTTTATCACAAACATTCTGCCTTCCTTGTCAGATTTTTCTCCCACACATGCATATTTAAGCCATGGCTAGCTTATCATTATTTTATCATTAGTCATCACTATGGATAATTAACATTATTATGTCTGTATTGCTCATAAAATACGACATCAAATGCCATTCTACAGATTTTTGAAAACTTTCTTGAATTAACAGTTTTTCCAATGTGGCCAGGCTTTGACCTTATTGGTAGAGTTCCTTGGTATCTCCACTGTATTTAACCATACCTAATAGTGTTAATTTTTGGTGCACATGTTGTACAACCAACTTGGACTGAGATAATAACGTATAGTTGTCCATTGGTATCCAGAGAGGATTAGTTCAAAGACCTTCCTCATACACCACAATCTGTGCTATTCAAGTCTCTTATATAAAATGCTATAGTGTTTACGAACTTTAAATCATTCTTAGAGTATTTATAATACCTAATACAATGTAATTGCTATCTTAATAATTGTATAGGGAACAGTGACAAGAAAAAACTGTACATGTTCAGTATAAATGCAACTTTTTCAAATATTTTTGATCTATGGTTACTTGAGTACATGGATGTGGATTATGGATATGGAGGGGTTCCTGTATTTATTTTACATTTAACTCTTCAGCAGCTTTTACGTGGTTCTAAGTAAAAGTCAATAAAAGGGTAACTCAATGAGTTCTGAACATGAAGTGACCCCCAATACAATGCATTCTCTAAAAAAAAGCAGCTAAAATGAATTGAACAGGGAACATGCTTATATA
>NW_022908130.1:0-1286 GCF_012274545.1 Fukomys damarensis | reverse complement strand
CTTGTGTGCACTCAGAGCTGCAAGGCAGTCTCTTAGGACTGAAGGGCTTCTGTGTTAAAAGTGTCTCACGACAGTGTTTCAATCTCTGCCAAGCAGAGACCTACACACAAAAAGGAATACGTTTGTACTCCACATAAGAGATGGACTTCACTGGGAAACTCACAGAGTTGCAGCACCTTCCTCTGTGGAGTTCTTCACACGCATGAAACTGACCGCTTTCGCTTTAAATGGCTAAGAGGCGAGAGAAGCTGTTTCCCTGGGAATACTGCACTTGAAACCGCAGAATCCCTCTGCCAAGTGCGTTTGTGTTCTAACGTCAAACTGAACCTATCCCCAAGTATACAGAGTTCTGGAGGCTTGCGTGCACTCAGAGCTGCTGGACACTCTCTTAGGGCTGAAGGGCTTCTCTGCTAAAGGTGACTCACAACAGTGTTTCAAACTCTGCGAGGCAGAGACCTACAAACAAAAAGGAATACAGTTGTCCTCCCCATAAGAGGTGGACATCACTGGTAAAGTCACAGAGTTGCAGCACTTTCTCTGTGGAGTTACTTCACAATCATGAAACTGACCGCTTTCACTTTAAATGGCTAAGCGGCGAGAGAAGCTGTTTCATAGGGAAAATTGCACTTTAAAACCCAGAAGCCCTCTGCAAAGTGCGTTTGTGTTCTAACGTCAAAGTGAACCTATCCCCAAGTATACAGAGTTCTGGAGGCTTGTGTGCACTCAGAGCTGCTAGGCACTCTCTTCGGCCTGAATTGGTTCTCTGCTAAAAGTGCCTCACAACAGTGTTTCAATCTCTGCGAAGCAGACACCTACAAACAAAAAGGAATACAGTTGTCTTCCCCATAAGAGGTGGACATCACTCGTAAAGTCACAGAGTTGCAGCACCTTCCTCTGTGGAGTACTTCACATTCATGAAACTGACCGCTTTCACTTTAAACGGCTAAGCGGCGAGAGAAGCTGTTTCCTAGGCAAAATTGCACTTAAAAACCCAGAAGCCCTCTGCAAAGTGCGTTTGTACGTCAAACTGAACCTATCCCCAAGTATACAGAGTTCTGCAGGCTTGTGTGCACTCAGAGCTGCTAGGCACTCTCTTAGGCCTGAAGGGATTCTCTGCTAAAAGTGCCTCACAACAGTGTCTCATTCTCTGCCAGGCAGGGACCTACAAACAAAAAGGAATAGAGTTGTACTCCACATAAGATGTTGACTTCACTCGTAAACTGACAGAGTTGCAGCACCTTCCTCTGTGGAGTACTACACATTCATGAAACTGACTGCTTTCGCTT
>NW_022908129.1:0-261 GCF_012274545.1 Fukomys damarensis | reverse complement strand
CTTAAAATATCCACAAGGTGGCGCCTAGGACCAGGGCAAGAGCACACTTGGCCTACATGTCCTTAGAAGACTGCTTACTGCATAGCTGGCAGAGTGAGGACATTTGGTCGACATTGCTAACCACACTTTGCGCAGTTCACTTACGTGAAACTAGGCAGGGCAGGTTCATCCTGAGCCTAAGAAGGACTGAAGGTCAGACGAATGCTGCACAGTAGGAGTGAGGGCTCACAGTGCTCTTCACAGGTTCTCAGTGTTCTATGC
>NW_022908128.1:0-207 GCF_012274545.1 Fukomys damarensis | reverse complement strand
ATTTCTCCCGATACAGCAATGTTTCCAAATGTTTGAGAAAAACCTGAATTTGTCCACCAAAGTCCTGCAGACAAGCTTAAGTCCGAGTGATTCATCCAAAAACATTTGAGATGTGTCATTAAATGATCTTTCTTGAGGTATAGCAACATAACACCTCTTCCATAAAATAGTAGTACTGCCTATTTCTGTTTCTTCTCCACACAAAGG
>NW_022908127.1:0-213 GCF_012274545.1 Fukomys damarensis | reverse complement strand
AATAAATAAATAAATAAATAAACAAACAAACAAACAAACAAACTACGAGGTTCTATCTTACTCCAGTAATAGTGGCTATCATCAAGAACTCAAAACTTTGCAAATTCTAGCGAGGCTGTGGGGAGGAACCCTTCTGCACTGCTGAAGGAAATAGAGGTAGTACAACCACCCTGGAAATCATTGTGGAGTTTTCTTAAAAATAGTCATTTCATT
>NW_022908126.1:0-224 GCF_012274545.1 Fukomys damarensis | reverse complement strand
GAATCACCGCAAGCACATCGACAATGCAGTGCCTATGATATTAGCAAATCTAGGACAGCACTCGGGGCAAGGCTCTTTCCATGCAGTCGTGGCCATGCAAGCTGCCCATCCACAGTGGACACATTGCCGTGTGGAGCAGAGCTGTGATAGTTCAGTGCCCGGGATCAGCATGTGGGCAGAATCAGGCTGATGAAAGAAATCTGGATGAGGCTTCAGATGGAAAT
>NW_022908125.1:0-1090 GCF_012274545.1 Fukomys damarensis | reverse complement strand
TCCCCTCCCCATTTACAAACACTTTATTTCCATTTTTTTCATTTTCTCATATATTTTTCTTTTCCCTTATTACCTTTCTCCTACCCTTCCCACCTTTCCTACACCTTTATCCCTTTTCTTCCCATTTCACAATGACAGTTATCTCATTAGGATCTTATATACTATTGCAGTTTATTCGCACCAGAGTTGATTTGCTCCTTTTTATACAGTGTGCTTTAGGGCTGTTGTGCACTGCTCTCCTTTTAGTATTTCCTTTCTCTCTAATAACCTCGAGTTGTACTTACCAGCTGGCTGGCCGGCCTCTATCAAGTTTCTGTTGAAAATACTCTAACCGAAGAGGGATTTTCTTATTTCCTTTTGTCTTGGGTTATTTGTAGTTTAACTTTTAAAAAAATGTTTCCTCTTAGCAATTTTCAGTAGTGGAAGCTGTATTCAATATTTATTTCCTAATATTTCCTTTATACCTTAACCTATGTGGGCACCATCCTTGCTTTGAAGCTTTAGAGACTGGATGAACATTTGGAGCATCATTAGCACTCAGAATTAATGAAGGAGCCTTAGTGAAATTTTGCCCTTTATTTATATAAATCATTCAAGTATTTTCTTTGATTAAATATATAGTTAGTATTTTGAAGTGTGTGAATGGAGTATATTTTATTATTTTCTATGACCACCTATTTTTTACATTCTTGAAGAATTGTAGAGACTTGTTTGGTTGCTTTAAACAATTCTTGGAAGACTTCTATACTCCACATTCAAGATTTTACAAATATAAGTTGAGATAGAAATCAAAAAATATATATATACAGAGATATCATCACAGTTACTTTTCTAGTTTCTGAGAAACAATACCCAACACTCTCGAGTTAAAAGAGGAAAGGTTTATTTCAGCTTACAGTTTGTAAATGTTTCAGTCCATAGTTGGCTAGCTCCAAAGCACAGTGGCATGGCAGAGGAGAAACAATTTATGGTATGGCAAGCAGAAGGCAGAAAAATAGCATCAGCTATAGCACAAAGCCTCTCTTTCCCTTTTATCCCATCCAGGCTACAAGCTTTTTGGGTGATGCTGCCCACACTCAAGGTGGGCCTT
>NW_022908124.1:0-568 GCF_012274545.1 Fukomys damarensis | reverse complement strand
CAGATTTTATATATATATATATATATAGTATGTATACATTATATAACTGCATATATATATATATAGTATGTATACATTATATAACTGCATATCCTCTTAAACCACCTTGAAATAATATAAAACTGAATTGCTTTATTGAGACTTGTATTTCACATGTGTGATGGATTACATTGAGAATGGTTACTGGAAGATTTAGGAGAAAAAGACACTGCTTTTTTGTGAGACAGCAAATAGCATGAAAAATGTAACAAATGACTGCAAGCCTGACTTTTTATTTTTAAATTGGTAAAACTTATGATTCTATTTACAGGAACCAAACTATTCCAAGCAAAACTTTTAACAAATTGAATCTACCTCCACTTGGATGCTGTGAAAGAGGGATAACAGTGAGGGGAGAGAATTTCATACTCTTAAAACACTAAAACCACAAGACCGACTACAGGATTGATAATGGTTCAAAACAGGATGACAAAACAAAGCAACAACCCAAGGAATCTTTATTTCGGAGTACAATATTAATAGGATCCCTATTGGGTTTTTTCTATAATTAATTTTAGACAATTTTAGA
>NW_022908123.1:0-447 GCF_012274545.1 Fukomys damarensis | reverse complement strand
AAGAAAAGTATTGGTTAAGAGAATGCTATGTGCAAAATGGATGTTACAATAAAATGGACATAAGAATATTTTATTTCAGTGGGTCCCAAGTATATGGAGGTTTGAGCTTTTTCCATTTTGCCCTGGAAGTTCAGCAGTCAGCCTTTGAAGTAGAAAAGGTGGTGGAGAATTAACTCCCCAGTTACACATATTCCACTGTTGGAAACTAGCCATGTTGTGTGCTTAAATGCAAAGGGTGGTGTATGTAGTGTGGAATCAGAGTTCAAGAAGGCCTGTGGCAAATGAAACTAATCTATGAGAACAGAACTCAGAATACTTATTGAATGAATAAATCTCCCATTATAGTTCAACAATCCAACTCCTGGGCATTTACGCAAATCAAACGTGGGTGAGGACAGATGAACAGATAGAAAATGCTACTTAATTCAAGAGAACTTTCTAGAGAGG
>NW_022908122.1:1646-1997 GCF_012274545.1 Fukomys damarensis | reverse complement strand
TAAGGAGTACAACTGTATTCCTTTTTGTTTGTAGGTCTTTGCTACAGAGATGGAATCACTGTTGCGAAGCGCTTTTACCAGAAAAGCAATCAAGGCGTCAAGGAGCGCCTAGGTGCTCTGAGTGCACACAAGGCTCCAGAACTCTGTATACTTCTAGAGAGCTTCAATTTGAGGTTGAACACAAACAAACTCTGCAGAGTGCTTCTGAGGTCTGCCTGGCAGACATTTAAACACTGTTGTGAGGCAATTTACCAGAATAGCCCTTAAGGCCTAAAAGAGTGCCCAGCAGCTCGAGTGCACACAAGATTCCAGAAACCTGTATACTTGGGGATAGGCTCAGTTTCAAGTTAG
>NW_022908122.1:0-950 GCF_012274545.1 Fukomys damarensis | reverse complement strand
CCGGGAAAAAGCTTCATTTGCTGCTTAGCCCTTTGAAACCAAGGCGGTTAGTTTCCTGAATGTGAAGTACTCCACAGAGAAAGGTGCTGCAATGCTGTGAGTTTACCAGTGAAGTCCACACCTTATATGGAGTACAACTGTATTCCTATTTGTTTGTAGGTCTCTGCCGGGAAGGCATTGAAACACTGTTGTGAGGCACTTTACTGGAAAAGCCCTTAAGGCCTAAGAGAGTGCCTAGCAGCTCTGAGTGAACAGAAGCCTCCAGCAGTCCGTAGACTTGGTGATAATTTGTGTTTGAGATTAGAAAACCAACGCACTTTGCAGAGTTCTTCTGTGGTTTAAACCGCAGGTTTTCCAGGAAAAAGCTCCGTTTGCTGCTTAACCCTTTGAAACCAAAGCGGTTAGTTTCCTGAATGTGAAGTACTCCACAGAGAAATGTGTTGCAACTCTGAGAGTTTACCAGCGACATTCATATCATTGGAGTACTACTTTATTCCGTTTTGTTTGTAGGACTCTTCCTGGCAGAGATTGAAACACATTTGTGAGGTGCTTGTACCTGAAAAGCCCTTAAAGGCCCAAGAGAGTGCCTAGCAACCCTGAGTGCACACAAGGCGCCAGGATCCTGTATAGTTGGAGATAGGTTCAGTTTGAGGTAACAACACAAATGCCGTCTGCACAGTGATTCTGCAGTTCAAACTGCACTTTTCCCCTGGAAACAGCGTCTTTTGCAGCTTAGCCCTTTGAAACTATAGCGATTAGATTCCTGAATGTGAAGTACTCCACAGAGAAAGGTGCTGCAACGCTGTGAGTTTTACAGTAAAGTCCACACCTTATATGGAGTACAACTGTGTTCCTTTTTGTTTTTATTTCTCTGCCTGGCGAAAGTGGAACCACTGTAGTGAGGCACTTATACCAGAAAAGCCCTTACGGTGTAAGAGAGTGCCTGGCAG
>NW_022908121.1:0-203 GCF_012274545.1 Fukomys damarensis | reverse complement strand
AGCCAGGCTCCAGGCCAATCCACCTCTGTGGACTCAATCAGCAAGTTCATATACTCTAGTGGATCCAAATACCAAGCCTGACTGCATACTGAACCTGCATACCCAGCCCACCTACAGACTCTACTAAACCATGTACCCAAATCTAATGGTAAAGGACTGTCCTGGATAAAGATAACCTACAAAGACTATGGGAAGTCTACCTT
>NW_022908120.1:0-792 GCF_012274545.1 Fukomys damarensis | reverse complement strand
AGCCATGGAGGTGGTTTATTTCCATTTGCTCTTTGTGTACTGGGCCTCGGTTCTGACAGAGAGACTGTGCCCTGGAGGATGCATGCTTGCAAACAGAGTGCTGATTTGCAGACCAGAGGATTATTTGGAAATGTTTCCAAGCAAATTCATTTTGGCATGGGTCTTTAATTTCTGAAAACTTTGATATTCACAGGCCTTGAGTACTGCACCCGTTTTAGGGCTTTCTTGATTTAAGCCCCAGGAAATACAGCTGCCCTCTTCTCTAGCACTCAACTCTACTGATGCCATCATGGAAGATCCTTTTCACAGTAGTAATCCCACAAAACAGAGAAATGTGCAGTCCCTGATGTGGCCACATAGCATCAGAGAGATGTTATTATTAACTCTGTGCCCCGGGCATGGTTCTGTGGGATGACTTTTAAAGCCCTTTCTTGACAGTTGTAGCCCAAGGAAACTTTCACGAGCTGGAAGACACAGGGGATATAGGAGGCCCTACAAGGGAAGGGTCATCAGGGAGGGCTGGCCAATTACTGTCATTAGTGGATGGGCATGAATAAGGGGTGATGGCTAGAGCAGGAGTGCAAAGCAGGGAAGGACAGGAGCCTTGGCCACACAGCAGCAGAAAGGCTGAGAAGGGTGGTCAGGGGACACAGGTCTGTCTAGAAACATCACCAGGAGCAGAGCCCATTGCCCTGCCTACAGGGATGACCCTCGGTTTCTCTGAGCTGCTTTAAATGAAGACAGCTGGGGGTACAGACACCAGGGGCCACATAAGGCAACAACAGCTTTTCC
>NW_022908119.1:0-210 GCF_012274545.1 Fukomys damarensis | reverse complement strand
CAGATTTATTTCACTTATTATGTTCTCAAGGTGTGTCCATTTTCCTATAAGTGACTCAAGTTTTTCTTTACGTCAGAGTAGTAAATTACTTAATATTGTTACTACTATTTTTCTGGACTTAGGGTTATATTTTTAAAAGTAAGTCCAAAGGGTCCTGATTTGTACAGCTCAGAATAAAATATCACTGTAGTTCATATTTCCAATGTGCTA
>NW_022908118.1:0-201 GCF_012274545.1 Fukomys damarensis | reverse complement strand
GTGAGGGTTTGGTCTAGCAGATCTCAACCCACAGTGAGATGCAGCCGGCAGAAGGGACAATGGAGGAATAAACCCCAACACAGATAGAACTCAGGAACAGGTCCACCTACCCCAGGTTTCACACACACACACACACATACACACACAGGCTCTGAAGGCTACAGAGAAAGAGGCTCCTACAGATGGTGCTGAGACTTGATG
>NW_022908117.1:0-286 GCF_012274545.1 Fukomys damarensis | reverse complement strand
GGTTGGGGGGGCGTTGCCAAGGAAACGTACTCGGGACCTGCCCGTGCTTGCTCTTCCCCTTGCTCTTTGCCCTTCCGCTTGCACCTGCCCCCGCGCCCGTGCTTGCACTTGCGCTTGAGCGGAATTCGAGGGTCCCCCCACCCCACGGAGCTAAATCTCCGCTCTGTTCTCCCCCCGCCGTTCCTAGAAGCTTTTTTGGGTGCCGGGGAATCGACCTCGGGCGGGCCCTTGCCTTGGCCAGGCAGGCGGCGGCGGAGCCATTCGAACCTTAAATAATAAAAATAGA
>NW_022908116.1:0-312 GCF_012274545.1 Fukomys damarensis | reverse complement strand
AGAGGGACTCGGAACGGAACGGGGGGAGCACAGACGACAGCATCGCCATCGCCCGCCCGGCCAGGCCACGGTCGCTCACACACCCGGGGCGCCACCCGTCCCCCCTTCTCCAGGAGGGAAGAAACAGGCGACACCCTCGGGCGCGCGCTCGGCCCTCCGTCCCACCGGAGCGGGAGGGGAACGACGCCGGCGGGGGTGGGGAGACGAGCCTCCCCCGGCCCCCCGCTCTTTCTCCGTCACCGACTCGACCCCCCCCAACGGCCGACGGCGGTGCCGGACGACCGCGGACCAGAGGCGGCACAGCAACGCGAC
>NW_022908115.1:0-217 GCF_012274545.1 Fukomys damarensis | reverse complement strand
CCCAATGATGAATGTAACTGTACTGTACACCTAAAATATACCAATAAACTAAAAAAAAAAAAATTAGACAAATCCACAAGATTTTAACATCTCTCGCAACAATTGATAGAATGCTTGGACAGAAAATTAGAAAATGTATGTGAGAACGCATTATTTGTCAACCAACAAAATTTAATCAACATTTTACCACAATTCCAACCAACAGCATGACACACAT
>NW_022908114.1:0-543 GCF_012274545.1 Fukomys damarensis | reverse complement strand
CTTGAGGCTATTTTTCAAAATTGCTCTGGATGAAGCAAAAGCATATGTCAAAGTTATCCCAAAGAATAAACCACTTAAGATAAATTCACCAGAATTACCTCTAGAAGCGCTATCTTCTTATATTAATGGCTAGGCCTAGTGCTCATTGATCCAGACACATGCAGATTTTCATGGTTAGCCCTCATTCTCAAGCTATGTCTCCAGTGGTGTTATGAGTCACCTCTCTCTGAATAAAGAAATAGAGGCAAAGTGCTTGCATCAAATTAGTTGAAGTAATAGCCCAGTCTAAACTTTTGGGTTTCTTTACATTTTAACAAACACCTGTCTTCCCTTTTCTGTGTCTTCTGCTTGTTACTCATTCCAAAACTACTATATCCAGGGACTATTCCTGCTACAGGGAGACAAAAAGTAAGACACAGTCTTTGCTTTGAGGAATTCGCACTTTGGTGAGAGTGAGAAATACAAAATTGCTTCCACTGGGTGATGCTGGTGGTAATGGAGGGGCAGGAGAATATGAGAGCACACAAGTGGAGAAACGTCCTC
>NW_022908113.1:0-1215 GCF_012274545.1 Fukomys damarensis | reverse complement strand
TCTGTCCCAGATTGATCTGAAACGATGCTATCAGAGCCCTTTCTTAAATGTGTTAAAGTTGAGCTACAAGTTTGGACTGCTTTCTCTACTACTACTAAGACAGACCTCTAAACAAATATAAAATAAAACTGAATCTTTCATAGATTAAAAACTACCCAAACCTTCTCTACCCCTCCTAGGCATGGTCTTCATCATTTATGTGTCTAGGGGAGAAAAATGCCTTCGGAACACTGACTGTGGACATATAAAATGCTATATGGTTATTTTTTTGAAGTTAACCAGAATGAGCTTTATTTGGACTTTTTCTTTCTGCTAGTGAGTTAGAAACTCCCCTTAAACTTTTATCCAACTTGTTGGGAGTCCATTTGAAAACCACTCCTAGTCAGATGACCACTCCTCTTTCCAGAAAGTCAGACTAAGTAAGGTAACTCACAACTGTTTTGTCTTACACTAGGGAAATAGCAATCAGTAACTTGCATTTGTGTATTTTATGTGCTAACTAGAATATGTGACTATTTAGTCAGCCTTTCTCTTCCTGTGTGTGTGTAAGGAATTGATAAAGGTGTCTTTACTATGTAAAATGTGGCTGCTAGGAAGATCTATGGGTTTCAAATACTTAGTGAATTTAAAATGGACCTTAAAGGAGCAGACGTCTTGATGCTAATAAAAGTTGCCTAAAAGCCTGGATAGACAATAGAAATTTCTCAGATCTTTCTCTACCCTAGGACCCAGGGCAGAATCTCTGAATTAGCATCTATGGAGGTGATCAGTTTTTCAGGAAAATTGCCCTATTTTCTTCTCTCTCTTTCATGGAACTAAAAAGCAGTGGTTTGAATCTCTTGGTTTGCTAGTGATACTTCTGTAAACATGATTGTTATAGCTAAAGTCAGTTGTAACTTGTGCTTTGAGAGTACTTACTGGAATAAGGATATGGTTTACCTAGGAAAATAAGATTGCACATGGTAAAGGTAGATAGTCCAGGCAGATTTTATTTTCTGGTTCTCTCTGTAGATGGTAGCCACCTACCCTGGAGTGGAATAAACCTTGGGGACATCATAGGAGGCACGGGAATTAAGCAGAGACTTATGGGATGGGATGCCATATTATTCTCTTATTTCAGATTAGGTACTCCATATCTGAACCTTGTACTCTTTTGGAATGTGTTAAGGAGTAATTTAGTATTTCTCTACAACCACATGTGGTGTGTAAACATCC
>NW_022908112.1:0-480 GCF_012274545.1 Fukomys damarensis | reverse complement strand
TTGGATTGTTCCCTTTACAAGGATGTAGTGACCTTCTTTGTCTCTCTTAATTAGTTTTGGTTTTAAATTTACTTTGTCTGCAAATAAGAGAGCTACCTCTGCTTTTTTCTGGGTTCCTGTCACATGAAGAACTATTTTTTATCCTTTTGCTTTCAGTCTTGCATTTCTGTTTGAATTAGGTATGTTTCTTGTATACAGTATATTGTTGGGGTCTGCTTCTTAATCCATTCTGCCTATCTATTTCTTTTGATTGGTTAATTGAGGTCATTGGCATTGATGGTTATGACTGATATGTATTGATATGTCCTTGTCATGTTATTTTCCTTTTGTTGGCTCTTTTAGTTTTTATTCCCCCTCCCCCCTTTTTAATTTCTTGCCTCTCCTGGTGGATTTGCTCTGTTGGGCCATATGGAGTTGTGACCTCCATTGTCTTTTTCTAGGATATTGTCTAGATTTCTTTGGAGTGCTGCTTTGGTAGTC
>NW_022908111.1:0-236 GCF_012274545.1 Fukomys damarensis | reverse complement strand
CATTCATTTGCTAGAGCTGCTATGACAAAATACCGCCAGTAGGGTGGCTTAGAAGCACAGTTCGGGAGGCCAGAGCTCAACCACCGGTTCCTCATTTCTAAAGTGGATGTGGTATTCATTCCTGCCCTACCTATTTTACCACACAGCTGAAGTCCAACGTCATGGAGCCAGGAGGGCCTCTCTGAAGCCTGGGGCTGTGCTGGCCACCTGTGTCATGGCTGCCATTCCTGGGTGGT